>NC_064626.1:1095699508-1096002538 GCF_023864275.1 Schistocerca cancellata | reverse complement strand
TTCCTTACAGTTATTCAGCGACGACACCAACCATCAGACAACGGCATCGTAAACGAACGATAGGAGTTTGGATTTTTAAAATTCAGCTTTCTGCCAAACACGGTTTATTTCATTACTCAAATATGCTTCGACACATACGTATCATCTTCAGTGGATTTTATGTCTGTAAAAATGTTATACGAAGTTCGTGGTTGCTTTTCTGTTTTCGGCCTAAAAACTACAACGTGAGCACTTTTTAATATTTTATGGTTGCGCATCTGAAAGTACGTTAATTGCGAAGATGCAAATGCAGAGGTTGGTTTGATTTTAGGAATGTTCATGGTTTGACAGCATGCCATTTGTGAAGTAAACAGAAGAATTTGTTTCTTTGTTCAAATAGAAATTAATTTTGAGTTCTTTCTAGAAGAGTAACGGTAGTGCAGGTTGTGTTCTTTTGTTATCCGAAGTATTGTAGATCTTTGTTGCCTTGGTTGTTCGTTATAATTCTATACACTGTTTTTCACTTGAACCTCACCAAACTTCACAAATTTTCTAATACGAATATGAGATTTAGGAATAGTTTATGTGAGCAGTCTCGCCGAGAGATGCAGTGTTATGGTCGCCGTTCACTTGTTCGTTGATTTGTGGCGCAAATTTTTGAATGTTGAATGTGATTTTTTGTGGTACAAGAAATAAGGAGAACTTATCTGATTCGTGTGTGTGTGTGTGTGTGTGAGAGAGAGAGAGAGAGAGAGAGAGACAGAGAGAAAGAGAGAGAGAGAGAGGCTTGTTTTTGGCGGAGGAGATCAAACAGCGAGGTCATCGGTCTCTTCGGATTAGGGAAGGATGTGAAACGAATTCGGCTGTGACCTTTCAAAGGAACCATCCCGGCATTAGACTGGAACGATTTAGGGAAAAACCTAAATCAAGATGGCGGGACTGAACCGACGTCCTCCCGAATGCGAGCCCAGTGTACTAACCACTGCGCCACCTCGCTCGGTGTAGAAGGCAGAGAAGCAGGCATGAGAATAAGGTGTTTCTTGATAATAGAAAGTATCTGAATACTAGGTTTTCTTCGAGGAAGTGGCTTTGCATATTTCATTAAGTATCGTAAATAGTGTTTTTCTGCAGAGTGTTGTGTATTTGTTCAAATGTTTCTTTTGTTGTATTACTACTTTTCGTGTTTGGAAATTCTCCTCAGTTGTGATGTTTGGTAAGAGATTCTCTCTCTAAGTACGTTGAGATCAGTTACAGTGTTATTTGGGTGTGATTTTCCTCTATGAGGTGAGCGTGTACTGTCATTCATTGATATCATCAGTATACCCATAGTTTCGAAATTACTACATGTTTTGCCTCATAACCTTCGTGAAATTGGAGATAAGTGTGATCAAGAACGGTGGCTAATGCACAATGGAGTTATTGTAAAATCTAGCAGGAACTACAGTAAGGAATGGCGTTTTATGCGACTCAAGTAACAGCATTTCTAATTTATGTATCATCCATCTGACAGTCCGTGCAGTGGACAGACAGTGAGAGTGTACGTAAATGAGGTTTCACGCGTAGCGTATAAGGTTCTATCTGTTCTTGATGTCTGATTTTGGCATCCATACTGATGTCTGATTACTTAAACCAGGTGCACAATTCTTTTACGTGTCGTATTCGAAGTAAGGTTACAGTTAAGCGCTTCGTCGTCATAGCTCTCACTAGAAACGAACCGGGAGTTAACTTAGACAAGGGTAGGTAAGGAAGTCTGCCGCGGCCTTATTGGAGGAAGCCGGTAATTATCTCAACGAAGGTGCACGACATTGGTACCAGACTTCAGGAGCTTAATCGAAAAGTTTTCTTTATTCATATCCACATATTTAAATTAAAGTGTGAAGTTGGCTCGTGCGTGTGCGTTGTTTCATGTATGCCAGTGTGATGGGAAAGTGAAGAACGTAGTGCCGTGTTGGTTTTTTGATGACAAAGATATAGAGGGGATGCAAGTGAAACGAGGTACAGACTCATCGCCTACTTTTTACGAACAGTACCACAACTTAACATCCCCCATCTGACAGAGGGATATCGATTCGCGTTTCCTCATTCCATGGGACACTGTGGGAAAGTTTGAGAGCCAAACTCACATCATGTGATTTTGAGGAACGTTGCGCCACCTCTCCAGCCATTTTCGCGCAAATAATAGCGGCGACAGTTTCTTTGACCACCAGATCCGTGAAATGGTTTAGAGAAATTGCATCGAATCTCATCTAGGATGTCGGATGGGGATTTTAACCCCACTTCTCTCGAATATTAGCCCAGTGCGCACGTCTCTCGATTCCCTATCGCGCCAATGGGTGGTTGTTTTATTTCGTACGTTTGGCTAGTTTCTCTGGACAAGTTGAAGTTCTGAATAATTTTCCCTCCTTTAAATCCGTATCTGTGGTGGAAGGAGTACGCGTGACGCTAGGGTAACCAATTCTAGAGTTCTGCTCTAGCGTTCCGAGTCCTTACATTGCAGGCAGGAGAGCACACATCGAAATAATTTAGAAACAGACTGTCAGGATCGTAATATTTCAGTACAGCCCATACGAAATGGTATCACAGATGCTCAGGGAACTTGAAGGGGGATCTTCGGAAAAAAAAAGCTTCTGCCGAAATGCAGTTGGGTAAATTTACCGAACTCTTTTTGACGGAAGATGACTGTAGTCATATGGGACCATACTAAATCGATTTGGTTATTTCTCCCTGGGACTGTTGCTAGAAATCGTCTCACTTACTCCATCATATCGTGTGTAACGTCAACCCAGCCACACTATTTTTCATATGAGCTTTTGAACTTGGTACTGACTGTTAATCGCGGAGGCATTGCGGTTTTGGGCTCAGCAGCAGCTCCTCTGTGCGGAGACAAGGATCGCGACGGTCCCGCAGCCCGGACGGTGGCTGCGCTGCCGAAATAGCCGCGCCGGACGGGTTATTTACGACTGGGTGTTCCCTACAGCAGCGGCGCGCCACCTCTGGCTGCGTGCGACCGCCTATGCGACGACACCCACAGCCCAACACCCGTAAGGCAAGCAGAGCGGATGGCGGCGGCAAAGCCTCTGCAACGTCTACACAAACCGCAGCTCCCTCATGTACTCCCCCCCCCCCCCACGCCCACAGCCCAACGCCACCCAGCAGTCGCACAGAAGAAATATGTGCAAGGCTATCCGCGAGTCTATGAGACTGGAGATATACCATCCGACTTTCGGAAGTATTTCATTTGTAAACTCTCCAGCATACCAAAAGGAGATAAATGCGAAAACTATGCTACAACTAACTTCACAGCTCATGTATCCAAATACTTTACAAGAATAATGCACAAAAGAGTGGAACAGAAATCAAACATGACGATGAAATTGGATTTAGAAAACGTAAGGGCACCAGAGGGGCAGTTCAGGCATTGCGCTCGATGAAGGAGTCAAAACTTTTAAAATATCGTAACACTCTCATAGGATTTACCGACATAGAAAAAGCGTTCGACAAAGTAAACTGCTGCAAGATGTTGGAGTTTCACAGAAAAATAGATATAAGCGATAGGGATGGACGGGTAACATATAAGGGACAGTGAAATGAAAACGAGACAGACGGAAAAAAGTAAGTAAACTGTTCTTTATTTCAGAAGTAATACTAATACATTTATACCACTCTCAGACAGAAAGGTCAATGCCTCCATGGAAAAAAATGGCTCTGAGCACTATGGGACTTAACTTCTGAGGTCATCAGTCCCCTAGAACTTAGAACTACTTAAACCTAACCAACTTAAGGATATCACACACATCCATGCCCGAGGCAGGATTCGAACCTGCGACCCCTCCATGGAAAACTGTTTGCGATTGCCTACGGGACCATGACGTAACCAGGCGTGCAGCTCTTCATTCGGAGCAAATCAACCGCCGTGAATGTCTTTCTTTAGAGCACCAAAAATATGGAAATTGCATGAGGATAGATCGGGATGGCACTGAGGATGTTAAAGGCTTCCCAGCGAAACTTCTGCAGCGTAGTCTAACAACCGACCAAGAAGTGGGCCCGCAGAAGTTTCGCTAGGAAGCCTATACAAATCCTCCATACAGTCTCGATGTCTCCCCATGCGAATTTCATACACTGAAGCTCCAAACAAACTGGTATAGGCATGCATATTCAAATACAGAGATACGTAACAAGGCAGGATACGGGCTGCGGCCGGTAACGCCTACATAAAACAAGTGTCTGGCGCACTAGTTACATCGGTTACTGCTGTTACATGGCAGGCTATCAAGATTTAAGTGAGTTTGAACGTGGCATTATAGTCGGCGCACGAGCGATGCGACCCGGCATCTCCGAGGTAGCGATGAAGTGGGGATTTTCCCGTACGACCATTTCGCAAGTGTACAGTAAATATCAGGAATCCGGTAAAACATCAAATCCCTCCGACATCGCTGCGGCCGGAAAAAGATCCTGCATGAACGGGACCAACGACGACTGAAGAGAATTGTTTAACGTGATAGATGTGCAACCCTTCCGCAAATTGCTGCAGATTTAAATGCTGGGCCATCAACAAGTGTCAGCCTGCGACCCTTCAACGAAACATCGTCGATACGGGCTTTCGGAGCCGAAGGCCTACTCGTGTACCGTTGATGACATCACGACACAAAGCTTGACGCCTTACCTGGGCCCGTCAAAACCGACACTGGACTGTTGATGACTGGAAACACATTGCGTGGTCGGACGAGTTTCGTTTTACACTCCTGGAAATTGAAATAAGAACACCGTGAATTCATTGTCCCAGGAAGGGGAAACTTTATTGACACATTCCTGGGGTCAGATACATCACATGATCACACTGACAGAACCACAGGCACATAGACACAGGCAACAGAGCATGCACAATGTCGGCACTAGTACAGTGTATATCCACCTTTCGCAGCAATGCAGGCTGCTATTCTCCCATGGAGACGATCGTAGAGATGCTGGATGTAGTCCTGTGGAACGGCTTGCCATGCCATTTCCACCTGGCGCCTCAGTTGGACCAGCGTTCGTGCTGGACGTGCAGACCGCGTGAGACGACGCTTCATCCAGTCCCAAACATGCTCAATGGGGGACAGATCCGGAGATCTTGCTGGCCAGGGTAGTTGACTTACACCTTCTAGAGCACGTTGGGTGGCACGGGATACATGCGGACGAGCATTGTCCTGTTGGAACAGCAAGTTCCCTTGCCGGTCTAGGAATGGTAGAACGATGGGTTCGATGACGGTTTGGATGTACCGTGCACTATTCAATGTCCCCTCGACGATCACCAGTGGTGTACGGCCAGTGTAGGAGATCGCTCCCCACACCATGATGCCGGGTGTTGGCCCTGTGTGCCTCGGTCGTATGCAGTCCTGATTGTGGCGCTCACCTGCACGGCGCCAAACACGCATACGACCATCATTGGCACCAAGGCAGAAGCGACTCTCATCGCTGAAGACGACACGTCTCCATTCGTCCCTCCATTCACGCCTGTCGCGACACCACTGGAGGCGGGCCGCACGATGTTGGGGCGTGAGCGGAAGACGGCCTAACGGTGTGCGGGACCGTAGCCCAGCTTCATGGAGACGGTTGCGAATGGTCCTCGCCGATACCCCAGGAGCAACAGTGTCCCTAATTTGCTGGGAAGTGGCGGTGCGGTCCCCTACGGCACTGCGTAGGATCCTACGGTCTTGGCGTGCATCCGTGCGTCGCTGCGGTCCGGTCCCAGGTCGACGGGCACGTGCACCTTCCGCCGACCACTGGCGACAATATCGATGTACTGTGGAGACCTCACGCCCCACGTGTTGAGCAATTCGGCGGTACGTCCACCCGGCCTCCCGCATGCCCACTATACGCCCTCGCTCAAAGTCCGTCAACTGCACATACGGTTCACATCCACGCTGTCGCGGCATGCTACCAGTGTTAAAGACTGCGATGGAGCTCCGTATGCCACGGCAAACTGGCTGACACTGACGGCGGCGGTGCACAAATGCTGCGCAGCTAGCGCCATTCGACGGCCAACACCGCGGTTCCTGGTGTGTCCGCTGTGCCGTGCGTGTGATCATTGCTTGTACAGCCCTCTCGCAGTGTCCGGAGCAAGTATGGTGGGTCTGACACACCGGTGTCAATGTGTTCTTTTTTCCATTTCCAGGAGTGTAAATTGTATCGAGCGGATGGACGTGTACAGGTATGGAGAAAACCTTATGAATCCATGGACCCTGAATGTTAGCAGGGGACTGTTAAAGCTGCTGGAAGCTCTGTAATGGTGTGGGGCGTGAGCAGTTGGAGTGGTATGGGACCCCTGATACGTCTAGATAGAACCCTACAACAGGTGACACGTGCGTAAGTTCCTGTGTGATCACCTTCATCCATTCGTGTCCATAGTGTATTCGTCGGACTTGGGCAATTGCAGTAGGACAATGCGACATCCCACATGCCAAGAATTGCTACAGAGTGCCTCCAGGAACACTCTTCTAAGTTTAAACACTTGCGCTGGCCACCAAACTCCACAGGCATGAACATTATTGAGCATATTTGGGATGCCTTGCAACGCGCTGTTCAGAAAAAATCTCCATCCATCGTTCTCTTATGGATTTATGGAGAGCCCTGCAGGATTCATGGTGTCAATTCCCTCCAGCTCTGTTTTAGACGTTAGTCGAGCCCATGCCACGTCTTGTTGCGGCACTTCTGCATGCTCGCGGGGGACCCTATATGATATTAGTCAGGTATACCAGTTTGTTCGGCTCTTCAGTGTATTTTTGGACCCATGAAGAAAGACATTCGTAGCCGACGATTTGCTTCAAAGCGCACGCCTGGGTACAATCATGGTTCCGTAGGCAACCGCAACCATTTTTCCGTGAACGGTTTGAGCGTCTTGTCTCACAATAGGATAAATGTATCAATAGTTATGGCGACTACTTTTGAAATAATAAACAGTTTATTTACGTTTTTCTCACTTTTCGTCTTCAGTTGACTGCCCCTACACAATCTGTACAAACATCATGAGGGAACAACAAGAATAGAAAAGTAGAGAGAAGTGCTACGATTAAAAAAGTTGTAATGCAGGGTTGCAGACTTTCTGCCCTACTCTTTAACCTGTACATATGTAAGTAGGCTGTTTATGTTTTCTTTATGTAAGTAGGCTGTGCCATCTCTCTCCCCACATCCACCACTGCTGGCGGCTCACCTCCAACTGCGCAACGCTACGCGCTGTTCACATCCAGCTGCCGCTGCCCAACACAACAATGGCAGACAACAATGCAAACTAGCCACAGACTGCACACAGCACAGCCAGTGATTTTCATACAGAGCGCTACGTGGCGGCGGCGTTACCGATATAAGAACCTAAACAGCCTACTTACATAAAGAAAACATAAACAGCCTACTTACACATAGAAGAAGCAACGACGGAAATAAAATAAAGGTTCAGGAACGGGATTAGAATTGAGTGTGAAATGGTATCAATGATAAGATTCACTGAAGACAATTCTATGCCGAGTGAAAGTGAAACACAATTACAGGGCTTCTTGTATGAAATGAACAGTCCAATGACCACAGAATTTAGACTGATAGTAAAACAAAGAAAGACGACAGTAATGGAGAGTAGCTTAAATGAGATTAACGATAAACCTAACATCAAAGCTGGGGGCCAAGAAGTTGACGGAGTTAAGGAATTTTGCCACACTGGGAGCAAGATAACACATGACTGGAGGAGTAAGACGAATATAAGACGCAGAGTAGCACAGGCAAGTGTGGTACTCAGCGCTATCGAAGTCAACTAGTATTATCTTAATTTGAGTAAAAAGCGTCTGAGAATGTGCGACTAAAGCACAGAATTGTATGAAAGCGAAGCATCCTGTGCTGGAAAACCAGAAAAGAAAAGATATGGTGCTATAGAAGAATGTAGAAAACTCATTGGACTGATTGGATAATAAATATGAAGATTCTTCGTAGAGTCGGCGAGGAAAGAAATACACTAAGAAGAAAAAAGAACAGAATGATAAGACTGTGTTATGACTTCAGGAAATAACTGCGGTGGTACTAGAGGGAAGCGTAAACATGAATTGAAATATCTCCAACAAATAACTGCGGAAGTTGGGTGAAAGTGCTACTTTAGTATGAAGAGTACGGCATAGGAGAAGATATCGTGACCGGACGTATCGAAACTTAATCCGCGAACACAGTGGAAACCTTCAGGTTCATCAATGACTGGCACACAAACGGCACCTAACTGAAAGCCATACTTTCGTACACGTAACATAGGGGCAAAGTTTCGCTGTTATCAGCAAAATTGTAAGTAGTCCACAATGAAAGTTTGGCCTACCTCTGGAAGTTACTCACTTGTACGATGAGGCGATGCTACATTATCTGATCACAAGTTTCCGGACACCCCGGTGTAATGCGGATTTGGCCACTAGATATCACGAGAGACCGACCCACCAGTATATTTTGTTGTCAGCAAAGAAGCTTTAACAGCAGAACGGCGAGATCTCAGAGACTTCGAAAGTGAACTTGTCATTTGGTGTCACCTGCGTAACAGGTCCGTCAGGGAAATTTCAATCTTTCAGAAACTACACAAGTCGACTATTGTGATTCTGTGATGGAAACGAGAAGGACAGCCGCAGCTAATCCAAAACCTACAGGGACCGCTGAGCACTGCGGAGGATGTTAGTATAAATTCGTGTGAAATCAGCGGAAAGAATCTCTCGTAAATTAAAAAGAATGCCGATGACTGGAACGAGTGAAGTGGAATAACAGATCGCGCTATACCCTGTGACAATCCCATGGAAGGGTTTGAGTTTGGCGGATTCTTGGAGAACGTTACCTGCCGTCATGTGTAGTGCCAATAGTGAAGATGAACGAGCTAGTTTTACGGTACAGTGGATGTTTCTCGTGGTTTAGGTCTAGTCCCCTTGTTGTGCTTAAGAAACCGCTAAGAGCGGAAGGATATGAACTCATTTTAGAGCATTGTGTACTGTCTACAGTAGAGGAACATTTTGGAGATTATGAATGTATCAGCCTGACAACGCGTCCTGTCATAAATCAGCATATATGAGGGAATGGTTTGTTGACAAAAACATTCCTGAAATGGACCGGCCTTCCTGGAGTCTGTGTTCCAGCACCAGTATTGAGAATATGCAGGATGAATCACATAAAACTTGTGCCACACATATTGCGGAAACGGAATGTGTTATATTGGTTGTCAGGGGCCTGTATTGTTAGCAAATAAACAGATTGAAAAAGTACTCAGAAAGTGTAGTTTTTTTGCAAACATGCCCTTTGTAAATGGAACAAACTAAAGGTAGGGCTAATTAGAATGTCAATGGTATATGTTGCCGGATTCTAGTGCGAGTCGTTTACGAGATTATAGTATTTTGAAAAGTTTCTACAGCGGCACCTATTTGTGCCACTGAGCGTGCGTAGTTGATAGCTACAATATTGCTACGTTTGCTTACAGTGTGTTTGTGTGTTCCTTGAGTGCGTTGCAACTTACTAGTCAGTTAGTGCGTGACAGTCCAAGCAGTAAGTCGTGAGTGGACATGCTCATGGCGTATGGAGAGCGTAGGAAGAATGCAATTCGTTCTTGTACGGTGTATGCTGCAAGATATCCCAATATACGTCAACAATCTCGGTAATTATTTATCAACCCCTTCAACCAGTTACGTGAAAGCGGTAGTGCAACACCGGGACAACCCAACATAAGGCAACAACTGTCGACAGAAGATGGAGAAAGTAATGTTCCTGCAGCTATTGCAGTGAGTACATCGTGAGCTGCGTAGAAATGATTATGAGAACCATGTTAACTTCTGTGACGACGATGACGTCCCACACTCCAAGGAGCGTAGGGGACGATGCGGGAGACCCGCACCGCTGACTAGGTAAGGTCGTAGAGGAGGTGGTTTGCCATCGCCTTCCTCCGACCGTAATGGGGATGAATGATGATGATGAAGACGACACGACAACACCCAGTCATCTCGAGGCAGGGAAAATCACTGACCCCGCCAGGAATCGAAACCGAGACCCCCGTGCGTGGGAAGCGAGAACGCAACCGCAAGACCACGAGCTGAGGACTTCTGTACATGGACATTAAGACAGAATACTCCAGTTGTATCACGAATCTTGTTTCGTGATGAAACTACTGTTACCAATTATGGCCAGGTAAACCGCCGAAATATGTACTTTTGGTCTGTTGACAATCCTAGTTAGTGCAATTTTGTCATATGATGACATGATGGAGACCGTGGCTGTTGTTTGAAGACAAATGTTGATGGTGTTAGGACAGCAACCAGCCACGAATTTACTTTCATTCCTTTGTTCAAAGGCTACCGTTACCGGTTTCGAATCGTTGTGATTCATCCTCAGACGGTTTACATGTTTTCTTTATGACATATAGTTTTTTTTTGTTTTTTTTGTTTACAGATTAATTGTCGTGAAACGTCGGTTTCGAGTGTTTGTTTTCATAAAATTCGTCCAGCAGATGTAAATGCATTCCCACTGCATTCTTATTGTTGCATACGTAAATAGTTCTCACTGAACACTTAAGATTTTTCACTGAGATGATTTCTACCACGCACCACATGTTTAGCTTCGTCAGGTGGAACGTCAGCGTCTATGGAATGTACATATGTGGTGTGAGACAGTGAACCATCACCTCATGGTTCCGTTTTTCATAGAAAGGACACTGAATACGCACAAGTATCGCAGCCTTCCTACAGACCACCTTCCACTAATGCTAGAAGACGTTCCTCTGAAGACTAGGCGGAACCTGTGGTACCAACACGATGGCCGTCCAGCCCACATTGCTCGAACTATTACGGCCTATCTTCACGAATGGTTTGCAGATCGCTGGATTGGCCGCAGAGGACCTGTACCTTGGCCGTCCCTATCCCCGGATCTGACGGCTGCAGACATTTTTCTGTGAGGAAAGCTGAAATACGCTGTCTGAAAGGACATACCAAGCACACTCAATGACACACAACGCTATATTACATTCGGACAGCTCCGCTGAAATGCTAGCACGTATGCAGCAGACGTTCCGTACCAAATTGGAAGCGTGGAACCGTGTACTGCCGCTGCCGGTGGTCATTTTGAACACAACCTATGACAGTCAATTGTCTCGTTACTGGTCAGAATCCACGCAACTAGTGTACGCACTTGTATTATTCCTTAGTGTGTGCTGCCACAGGTAGTGTACATGTGTCGGTGTGGGAACTTTTCAAAATACGATACCTCGCAAGCGACTAGCACCAGAATCCTTTAACAAACACTTCTTTCTAATTTAACCTACTTTTAATTTGTTAATGTCAGTAGGCATTGTTCCATTTAAAAAACATATATGTTCTCACGAAAATACGCTTGCAAAGTATTGGTTAAAAATACGAGCCCCTGTCTATCAATCCATTCTGTGAAAACCGCACGTCAATAGCGCCTGTCATTTCCTCAATATTTGAGGTGCAAGTTTTAGGTGATTCACCCTGTGTACATGTGATACTGCACTATGTATGAAGGCATTTTGTTTGTGACACTGCACTATATATAAAGGCATTTTGTTTGCCGTTAAGAAAATGGACTAAGTTCGAATACGGCCAAAAAATATATATATATATATATATATATATATATATATATATATATATATATATATATATATTTAGCAGCAAGGAAACGATTGTCTTTAAGCGACCTATTACGCAGTGTATAGCCAGTGCCCACAATTTACATTATGGTCGCAAAGCGTCTAAGCAACTTTATGCCGAAACTTAATTTTATTGACTTTCGATCGTTCCCCGTGCGTTTTACATTTTTTGGAGTGCTGAAAAAAGACATTCTTGGCCGTCGATTTGTTTCGGATGAAGAGGTGCAGGCCTGGGTAAAATAATAGTTCCGTAGACAAACGCAAACATTTTTTCCATGAAGGTATTGACCGGGCCGGCCGATGTGGCCGGAGGACTGTGTTCTAGAGGACTGATGACCTCAGATGTAAAGTCCCATAGTGCTCAGAGCCATTTGAACCATTTTTGGTATTGACCGTCTTGTCTCACAGTGGGATAAATGTTTTAACAGTTATGGCAATTACTTTTTTCCACCTGTCTCGTTTTCATCTGACTGACCTTTACGCAAGGTGAGTCACAGAAGACGTATGCTTATTGGCGATGATCCTGATGACGTTGCGCCCCTACTTGTGTGTGTGTCTGGAGATGGTGATGAGGGTATAAGCTACAGACTTGCAACCTGCAAAAGAATGACAGTAAGTCCCTCTGGTATCGCTACGGCTGAGGTTGGGGGAGGAGGGTGAAAAGAGGTGACATAAAAGCATAACTCAGAGACACCTGGAGCAATTTGAACCAAATATGGTACATAACGTGAGTAATTTTTTGCGTAGTAGTACTGTGTAAGATACGCCTACTACCCCTACGGACGGGGATGAGAAGGAGGTGAGAAGTAAAAATATTCTGAAACGATCTGTTGTATGTATTTCCTGTATATTTTTGAATTGGAACGTTTTAAAAGTGTGAAGTGCAATTTGTCTCTTACGTGTGCTGCTCAGTGTGTCAATCACGTCGCGAGAATGAATAGGTAACATACTTCAATTTATTGGTAGAGTACTAGGGGAAATGCAGTTAGTCTACAAAGGCGATTGCTTACAAGTGATTAGTGCGCCAAATCTAGAATTCTGGTCAAGGATGATGGACCTGTACCAAACAGGACTAGCAGGGGTAACTGAACGTATACAGAGAAGGGCAGCACGAATGGCCACAGGTTTATTGGATCCGCGGGGGACTGTCACAGAGACGTTCTTAGAACTGGACTGGTAGACTCTTGAAGGCAGACGGACACTGTCCCGACAAAGTCTACTAACAAAGTTTCGAAAACAGGCTTTAAATGATGTCCTTAGGAATATACAAACTCATGTGCAGGAAACACAGAACACTTTGAACGACTAGAGATAGGACGTTCATAGTCACAGGAAATGTTCATTAGTATGTTCTGCAGAAATAATTACCGTTTGAACCATTCCGGCACGCGGCGCAACACTATCTTCCAGTAAAATGTGCCAGCGGCTCTCGTTGTCGCTATAAACCGAAGGTAATGGATTAGCCTGACGTGAGCAGACGTGCAGGGTGCCTCGTAGACGTATGTACTATGGGTACCGTCAAATCAGCGAATCTGAAAAAGGGCGCGTTATTGGCATGAGTGAATATGATAGATCCTTCCGGAAAATTGCTGCTAGTGTGGGACGAAGTGTTTCGGCAGTGCAACGGGTGTGTACAGAATGGTTCACGGAAGGCCGTAGAACACGACCATATGGGTCAAGTCCTAGAACACTACGAGATCGTTCAAGTCGCACCACTCAGACCGACCGCCCCCCCCCCCCCCCCCCCCCCCCGAGAAGATCGACACCTCATTCGAATGGCATTGCAGGACAGATCTGCGTCCGTCGTGTGCGTCGTCCGCTTCTGCGTCTACAACCTTTGTCGAATGTGCAGAAACATGCTAGACGGCAATGGTATATGGAACAATGTCACTGGGGACAGGAATAACGTCAGGAAATGTTTTCGGGCGAATCCAGGTTCTGTTTGTTTGAAAACAATGGCTGCTTTTTGTTATGCCGCAGAGAGGGCAGCGGTATCACTGACTGCATTCTAACAAGACGTACAGCGCCAACTCAAGGTCTTATGGTGTGAGGTGCTGTTTGATACAACGACAAATCACATGTCGAGGACACTGTGACTAGTGTGAGCCACATGAATGACATCATGTAGCCTGTAGCCATACCCTTTCTGCACAACACCCCAGACACCATTTTTCAGCAAGACAATGCACAACCAGATATTGCCGCACAAAGACGTGCCTTTTTAGTGTCACAGCATGTCAGCCTTTTGCCCTGACCCGCCAGATCACCAGACTTGTTGCCAGTCGAAAATTTGTGAGATATGGTGAAACGACGGGTGTAGCGCTGTGACCCAATGACAACCACCACCACCACAGATGAACTTTGGAACCACGCGGATGCAGCTTGGATGACTGTACCACAGAACGCCATTCGCACCTTACACGCGTCTATGCCATCCATGGCGAACCCTGTGCCTACTAGGCAACAGGACACATGCTGAACCGAGGCGACTGAAATGCTGATCATTTCTGCTGAACATACCAATGTACATGTCCTGTGAACATGAACGTCCTATCTCTAGTCGTTCAAGGTGTTCTGTTTTTTTCTGAACATGAGCGTACAACCTCTTACTTATTGCTACCTCAGGACTATGAGGTCTGGATCAGGCTAAGTACAGCACGTCAATCTGTTGTAGACTTACGGAACACGTTATGTGTGTACGTATGTGAATGGAACGGGAGAAAGCTCTGATAACTAGAGCAGTGGGACGTACCCTTTGTCATGTACTTCACAGCTATTTGCAGAGTATGATACAGATGTAGACGTAGACAGCAGCGAGTCAGTAATTTTGTCAACGTGTTTCGGGACCTAAGACAGTTCCGAGATTAGCTGTGAGGACGAAAATGTGGTGAAGAAATGGAAAAAATTCAAAAGCATCGTTCAGTATACTCCAGACAAGTGTCTTCCGAGCTAGGTCTTAAGAAAAGACCCTCCATGGTTTAATAACTATGTTAGAAAACTACTGCATGAGCAAAGAGAGCTTCGTCACAGATTCAAAAGAAGTCAAAACCTAGCTGACAAATAAGAACTAAACGAAGTGAAAATGAGCGTAAGGAGGGTAATGAGAGAAGCGTTTAGTAACTGAAAATAAAATTTTGTCAACTTATGTGATGAAAAACCCTAAGAGGTTTCGGCCTTACTTAGAATCAATAGGCGGAACGAAATCATGTGTTCAGTTATTCAGGGAAACGGAATCCCGAAGTACTGAAGTCGGTCTTTCGACGAAGTTATTTCAGCATGACAGATCGTAATACAGTTCCTCTGTTCAATCGTCGTACGTACATCGAAGTGACAGATATCTGTGGAGTATAAGAACAACTACAATCGCTTAGGAGCGGAAAGGCATCAGCACCGGATGAGATACCTGTAAGTTTCTACAGAGATTATTCGAAAGAACCTGCTTCTCTACTAGCAGCTGTTTATCGTAGTTTTCTGGAGCAGCGAACGTTGCCTGGCTACTGGAAAAAAGCGCAAGTCATTTCCGTTTTCAAGAAGCATCGTATGACAGATGCACATTATTATAGACCTATATCGCTGACGCTGGTATGTCGTGGAGTTAGGGAACATGTTTTATGCTCAAGAACTATGAAGTTATTGGAGAACGAAAATCTTCTCTATAAACTGGTTCAAATGGCTCTAAGCACTATGGTACTTAACATCTGAGGTCATCAGCCCCTAGACTTAGAACTACTTAAACCTAACTAATCTAAGGACATCACACACATCCCTGCCCGAGGCAGGATTCGAACCTGCGACCGTAGCAGCAGCGCGGTTCCGGACTGAAGCGCCTAGAACCGCTCGGTCACATAGGCCGGCCGAGAAATTACAGCTGACGCAGAGGGTTACCGACAATCGTTCTTCCCACGCGCCATTCACGTACGAAACAGGGAAGGGGGCATCAGTTGTTGTTAAAGAAGTACCTTTCGCCACATACTGTTAGGTGCCTTCTGGAGCACTGATATAGATGGAAAGGATCACACTACATGGCTGAATACCACAGATAAATGTAACAACCTCTCTGATGTCGCATGGTGTAAACAGTAGAGATTGAGGCACATGTGACGCACGCTTACGTGGGCTAAACCGCGGTTGAAGAGCTAGTAATTTAATAAGAGTGATAATACCGGACGTGAAAGTTTATGTTTTATAATTCACAGCTACTGTTCACATTTTATGACTTTCGCTATTCTGGACCCCTCCCCCGAATGAGGTCATAATCAGCTGCTTAGGGATGCCTCAATGTTGAGAAGTTACGCACTGATGACACCTCGCAGTGCACCCGTAGATAGCTTTGCTATTCGATCGACCCGAACAACTCATAAGCTCATGACTCGAGAGACAAATGGGACTGCTCGCTGTGTGAGGGCGTCTTGAATCTGGAAGACAATATCGAGTTGATGGACAACTAAGATATGGCCTTTGTCGGTCAACTTATAGGTAGACATAACACTACGAGTGATATGTACCAATCTGACAATTTTTAGATCCCCTGTGCTAAAACTGTGAATGTTTGGCTTGATCAAAGTTCGAGAGCAATTACACGTCAGTTCCAACTGGCAAAAATCCTAAATTTCATACCCACGAAAAATCGCTGAGACGGACCGTAATTTCGCGGCAAACATCCTGGACGGCATCCATGTTATTTGGCCACCCTGCCCGAGTGGTAACGGTAGTAAACTGCTGGCCGTTGAAACTGCAACACGATGAACGTTGCATAACAAACTTCAGCTTGTCTTGATGTGTTTCCCATGACTGGATAAACTAATCATTAAAAAAATTGCGGTCGCAAATATTAGGTAGGAGTGAGTTCATCCACATTCCGTATACAAGAACAGATTACTGAGATTACGGTGTTGGTGTTTTCCTTTTCATTTTATTTTATTTTTTCACGTATATCGCCTCTGAACCTTAGTCGTTTGCGAGGAGACCTCGTTATACCTCATGTAAGAAGAATAGATGTCCACCAGTGACGGGCATCGACAGTGGCAGAATCGTACCCTATCCAGATTGAGGTTTATCGTTCCACGACATTGCGTTGGTCGGGATATTAAAACATGTGGAATGGAATCGATGGGTCCAGGAGGGCCTTACTCAACACCACGGAAGATCTCAACAGCCGCACGTTACTAACGCCATAGATGACAGATGTATACTCGCTATACGGGATCGTACTGCCATGTCATGTGTCTTGCGTCTGAAAATGGGCTCGTTGGCATTCATACGGATACAGCGCAGTATACGCTGACCGATGCCCGGTGACCAATTTTCTTCCATAGCACTGGGCGAGTTCATTCGTTTGTTCGGGAGGGGAGGCCTAAATTGTTTGCCCACTTTCGGCCGGTTATCGACCCGCCGCGATGATAGAATCGAAACGCATACCACACAGGCTTTCGTAAACGATTTTACATAAAACCCATTATTTCGTTAAAGGTCATAGTTATTGTGATATTTGGATTTAAGTGAGACATTCCGTGAAATTCGGAAAAGTTTGCTGAAAAATAGGGGTCACTATGATCTTGCGTTTGGTGTATATTACATAATATGTTACTGTATATGAAATTCAGCTAACATATTGAATTTTTCTTTGGACTTGGAAGGAGGTCTCTATCTGTCACCAATACCGAGAAAACTGATCTGATGTAGCACACTCATTTGCGATCACGAGCGCCAGCGATATAGCCAGAACGAAACGGTTCTAGGCGCTACAGTCTGGAACCGCGCTGCTGCTACGGTCGCAGGTTCGAATCCTGCCTCGGGCATGGATGTGCCTGATGTCCTTAGGTTAGCTAGGTTTAAGTAGTTCAAAGTTCTAGGGGACTGATGACCTCAGAAGTTAATCCCATAGTGCTCAGAGCCATTTTTTTGAACCAGAATGAAATATCTACAAAATTCCTCATATTTCAAAACTGGTCTGAGATATCGAAGTGAGATTTTGGAAAATTAGAGCACGCAAATAGGACAGTATTTTCCCGTATGGTTATCATGCAAAACTTCATTATCTACCATTTTATTCCACTAACTACAGACTTTTTCGATGAAAGAATGTAATTTTTAAGGGCCATCCGTAGCTGGTGAAACGAGAAATTCTGCTGGTCTTGGAACGACATAAGTTAAGACATTACACGTTTATTGTTCTACAAGGATGTTCTTCTTCATAAGCTACTGACTTTACTTTTCCTAAGTATGTCACTGAAAAAACTCAATAAACCACAGTTTCAGAATTCTCTCTCAATTGCATCTGCACTACAAGTTAGTGAGGTGACATTGTGTAAACTCCTCTGTATTTTGGCAAAAGAAGCAAGAGAAATGTAGGTTTTACGTGAAATTCGCCACTCATGATACTTCCCTGAAAGATACAAATGGTTAACAAGCCAGGTGAAAATAAATCGCTGCTTTTGCTGCATTTTCGGCGAAATTCTTTCTAGATACTAACCACAGCAGAGGTGACAGTAGACCTTTTGGATAGTCACCATGCAAGCGTGGGCGTGGAGGGACTCTACGTAACATTAAAAAAATTGAGCGTATGCTTCTGTTTGGAACGAAACGTCCCTTCCAGCGCCAGCCCACAATCACCCATCACTACCGTTCACCCCTTGCGTGCCCTGTCGACTGCGCATCTAGCGGCCAAGTTATTCTGTGCGTACTCAGCTACTACGTCTGGAGCACGGCGACCTATGCTGCAGCTTCCCTTGTCGCGGCTGCAGAAAGAGGAGCAACAACAACTCTGCGCTCGACAATGCTGGACACAGAACTAACACCACATAGGGATGGCGGTTATCGCTCAAACAAGCGGTCTTCGGTTATACTGTTTTTTTCTTCATCTCCAGTTTCACCCGACTTTAAAATCCGCTCAAAATAACCGGTTTCTGAAATAAATGATTTTCTGTTTTTTTTTTTGCTATTATTTCCAGAAATATGTACGGACACAGAAGAAAATTTGAATTATAAGACTCCCTCCGACGTTTGCAGTATATGTCTCAAGTTGCATAGAATCCAAATATCAAATAAAATAGGTAAATAAAAGCAAACATAATCTGTTCAGCATCGCTGCTTTGCTCGAGAAGTAATGTGGACTTCGATACTACAAAAAATTCATCAGTATTCTTCAACTGATCCTAATGTTTGTAATCTCTATAAAAAATTGCTTTGAAATCGAGGATAATACGACTGTTTGGGCATTTTGAACAATCAGTGCTAAAAGGTGAAAAACTGAGTTTGGAGAACTCTGCTTTTCATGTTGTCTGTTTCCAAGAGCTACAAGAAAATAAGGGCACATTACTTACACACAAACAGTAGATCAGCTACTTTCTATTTTCACTAAAAACTGGGAACGAAATGCTAAGTTCTTAATTTATTAATTTTGCATAACTTCCTTTCTCTTGTTATTTCATAGACATGGCAGACAAATAATAAGCTTTTGGTAAAATTTGAAGCGTTCTGTTTCTTTATTTATTTCGAATGGAAAATTCATTTTTAGTCAAATGTATGTCTTTACTTTTCAACGAGAATTTGAATAAAACTGTTTTTTTACCATCAAGACCAAAAATGCTTCTTCAAAAAAAAATCGAATGAACTATTTAGCTAGTAGCCAAAATATAACATTTACCAGGAAGAATTACATGGCAGTAGATAAAATGTCAATAATGAATTAATCCACTGTCCAACATTTATTGTCCTGTCTGTTCTTAAATACTTGTTTTATAATGTGTTGATCTGCAAGTTAACTCCATTAGAAATATCGTTCAAAGACGATAGTAATCATACAGAAGCCGCACAACATTCAACCGAAGTCCTTTTCTAAAAACGTTTCACTTAAAAACAAAAAATTTTAGCACCGCTGCTAGGGCAAATTGATATTTCGATTTTACACCCGGTTATCAGTGAAAAATAAAAATAGCCGTTTTAGCCGAGATCAAAGAAATGCCGAAAAGTACCGCTTAATCAGAACTAAAATACCGGTATCGGTTTGAGCCGGTCGGTTTTTCCCATCCCTAGTATCCCATCGCTTTTCCAGAAGAGTCCCAGTTCCGCTTACAGCCTCGTAATGGACATGGCTTGTGGAAGTCAACGAACATTACCAGATTGCATTCGTCATCGGTATGTGGCCCAGCACTTGGCGTGATGCCGTTGAATACACAGCACGTTCATGTCTGGTTCACTTTACCGTTAGTCTGGTTAGCTGGTGTTACATTTCTGCTCTGTTAGGGCCCATGGCTTTGCCCCATCTCTGAGGTCTCTGTAACATTATCTTTCAAAAAGATAGCGCAAGAATGCATGTTGCATGTCTTGTCATGACCTACATCAATACAGAGCGTGGTCGACTGTTTTGTGGTCAGCAAAGGGCCACTTGTGGCCTGATGACGGAGTGCATGTTCTTCATATATCTCACCCACTCCAAATGTTAGTCATGGATTGTCAAGAGGGTCACCATTGGACCTGATGAATTGTGGCGTAGAGATGTAGCAGCATGGAAGGTGATACCCGTATCTGTCATCTAAGCTCACTTCGACTTGGTGCCCGTGTGGGTTAGAGCCACTGTTGCTGCCAGAAGGAGGGTGTTAATGTGTTGCAATATTCACACCATGTACACCACCCCAACCAACTACATGTTAAACACATATTCTTCCTACTATACCGCATACGCAAATTTCGTTATCTGCAGTCTACTTACATACTCCGCAAGCCACTATACGGTTCCTAGCGGAGGGTACCTTGTACCACTTCTAGTCATTCCGTTTCCTGTTCCTCTTATCTTTGTGATCCTTATGCAAAATGTACATTTGCAGCAGTAGAATCGTTCTGCAGTCAGTTTCAAACGCCGTTCTCTAAATTTTCTTAGTAGTCTTCGTCGCAAAGAACGCCGCCTTCCATCCAGGGACTTCCATTTGACTTCCCTAAGCATGTCCGTAATTTTTGCGAGTTGATCGAAGCTATCGTTAACAATTTTAGAAGCCCGACTCTGAATTCCTTCTATTTCTTTCTTTAAACCGACCTGATCGGGATCCCAAACACTCGAGCAGTACTCAAGAATGGGTCGCGTTAAGCGTTCTACACGCGGTCTTCTTTAAGTACACCTGCACTTCCCTAAAATGCTCTCCGTCAACAGAAGTCGCCCATTCGCCTCGTCTTCTACGATCTTCACGTGCTCGATTCACATCATATCGCTTTGCAACATTACGCCTAGATATTTAACTGACGCGAATGTATCAAGCAACAGACTACTGATGCTCTATTGGGACATTACCGGATTGTTCTTCCTACTCATCCGCATCACACCAACGAGAAATTTGGTCTAAGTCATGTTGTATGCTTCTACGGTCACTCAACGACAATGCCTTCGCATACACAACAGCATCATCAGCAAAAAGCGGCATCCTTGCTGCTCACCGTGACCGTCAGATCATTTATGTGTGCAGAGAATAACAGCCATCCTATTACACTTCCCCAGGGCACTCATGACGTTACTCTTGTCTCTGATGAACGCCCGCCGTTGAGTACAACGTACTGAGTTGTATTACTAAATAAGTCTTCGAGTCACTCACGTGTATGGGAACCTTTCCGTATGCTCGTATCTTCGTTAACTGTCTGCAGTGGGCCGCGGTGTGAATCTAGGGATATGGAATCTGCCTGTTGCCCTCCATCCATGGTTCACAGGGCAGCACATGAGGAAAGGGCACAGAGTATCGCACGAGCAAGTCCGTGCTGATTTGTGAACAGAAGCTTTTCCTTCTCAAGGAAATTTGTTTTATCCGAATTGAGAAGATGTTCAAAATTCAGCAGCAAAGCGACGTCAGCGATATTCATCTGTAACGTTGTGGGTCCGTTCTTTTAACCTTCTTATATGAAGGAGCCAGCTGCATTTTTTTCGCGTCCCTTTGGACTCTGCACTGGGCGAGAGATTCACGATAAATGTATACTACGTAAGGGACTGCTCTTTGTAGAACTGAACTGGGATACCATCCGGACGTGGCAACTTGTTTGTTTTCAACTCTTTCAGTTGCTTGTCTGCGCCAGGGAAGCATATTACACTACTGACCATTAAAATAGCTACACCAAGAAGAAATGCAGATGATAAACGGGTATTCATTGGACAATATATTATACTAGAATTGACATGTGATTACATTTTCACGCAGTTTGGGTGCATAGATCCTGAGAAATCAGTACCCAGAACAACCACCTCTGTCTGTAATAACGGCCTTGATATGCCTGGGCATTGAGTCAAACAGAGCTTGGATGGCGTGTACAGGTACAGCTGCCCATGCAGCTTCAACACGATACCACAGTGCATCAAGAGTAGTGACTGGCGTATTGTGACGAGCCAGCTGCTCGGCCACCATTGACCAGACGTTTTCAGTTGGTGAGAGATCTGGAGAATGTGCTGGCCAGGGCAGCAGTCGAACATTTCCTGTATCCAGAAAGGCCAGTACAGGACCTGCAACATGCAGTCGTGCATTATCCTGCTGAAATGTAGGGTTTAGCAGGGATCGAATGAAGGGTAGAGCCACGGGTCGTAACACATCGGAAATGTAACGTCCACTGTTCAAAGTGCCGTCAATGCGTACAACAGGTGACCGAGACGTGTAACCAATGGCACCCCATATCATGACGCCGGGTGATACGCTAGTATGGCGATGACGAATACACCCTTCCAGTGTGCGTTCACCGCGATGTCGCCAAACACGGATGCGACCATCATGATGCTGTAAACAGAACCTGGATTCATCCGAAAAAATGACGTTTTGCCATTCGTGCACCCAGTTTCGTCGTTGAGTACACCATCGCAGGCATTCCTGTCTGTGATGCAGCGTCAAGGGTAACCACAGCCATGGTCTCCGAACTGATAGTCCATGCTGTTCGCGCAGATGGTTGTTGTCTTGCAAACGTCTCCATATGTTGACTCAGGGATCGAGACGTGGCTGCACGATCCGTTACAGCCATGCGGATAAGATGCCTGTCATCTCGACTGCCAATGTGCGAGACCGTTGGGATCCAGCATGGCGTTCCGTATTACCCTCCTGAACCCACCGATTCCATATTCTGCTAACAGTAATTGGATCTCGACCAACGCGAGCAGCAATGTCGCGATACGATAAACCGCAACCGCCATAGGAAACGTGATGGTACGCATTTCTCGTCCTTACACGAGGCATCACAACAACGTTTCACCAGGCAACGCCGGTCAACTGCTGTTAGTGTATGAGAAATCGGTTGGAAACTTTCCTCATGTCAGTACGCTGTAGGTGTCGCCACCGGCGCCAACCTTGTGTGAATGCTCTGAAAAGCTAATCATTTGCATATCACAGCATCTTCTTCCTGTCGGTTAAATTTCGCGTCTGTAGCACGTCATCTTCGTGGTGTAGCAATTTTAATGGCCAGTAATGTAATAAGAGTATGAGCTCCTTAAGGGAGTCCGTGAGATGGTCAAACGACGGTACGTTTTACAGTCCTCGTGCGTGAACAATTTCTTCAGCGCGAAATTTAATGGACAGCTGTGTATTTCGCACTATTGTTCCTGCTTCCCTGACACATTCAACTACAATCCCTCCCACAGCGAACTACAGCTGTTGTCAAGACCTATAGACAGGGGTCACGCTATTAGGATGGTTTCACACTTGCGAGAGGCGCAAAGTAGTAATAACGGCATTTTCTGGAGTTTGTTACCTTGTTGTGGGGTGTTGCTGGAGGTGCTCAGGGGGCGTCTGGGTCCGAAGCTGCAGCACGGCCTGTAACACGCAAGCAGACGGCGGCCGTCATTCCTCGTCTTACCAGCAGAGCACACTCCCCCCTCCAACACTCACGCCGCTTACACACACGGAAATAGGAGAGAGTTGTAGTTGACGATGGACAGGCAAAAGATAAAGAAAACACACACGCGTAAATCTGGACCAGGAACAGGAAGGAGAAAAAGTGTGGCACTTCTTTACCTCACACACACTACACAAGGCCGATTCATTTATACGTTGTTGACGTAATAATTAAGCTCTCTTCCAGTTTTACCATAGAAAGTTTTTTTGCAGCCTATCTGGGGCCAACGATTTACACTATTTGACAACTGCTGAGAAACAAGCATACACTGTGCTGTGATTTTTTGTTAACATGAGTACTGACTGGTATATCAAAACAAGTCATGAATATATGCACTATGTGATCTAAAGTATCTGGACACCCCCAAAACATACATCTTTCATACTAGGTGCATTGTGCTGCCACCTACTGCCACGTAATCTGTACCAACGACCTCAGCAGTCATTAGACATCGTGAGAGAGCAGAATAGGGTGCTCCGCGGAACTCACGGAGTTTGAAGGTGGTCAGGTGATTGGGTGTTACTTGTGTCATACGACTGTACGCGAGATTTCCACTCTCCTAAACATCCCTAGCTCCACTTTTTCCGATTTGATAGTGAAGTGGAAACATTAAGGGACACGTACAGCACAAAACCGAACAGGCCGAACTCGTCTGTTGACTGACAGAGATGCCAACAGTCGAAGACGTCGTAATATGTAACAGGCATCTATCCAGACCATCACACAGTATTTTCGGAACTGTATAAGGATTCATTGCAACTACTATGACATTTAGGCGGGAGGTGAGAAAACTTGGATTTCATGGCCTAGCAGCTGTTCATAAGCCACACATCACGCCGGTAAATGCCAAACGACGCCTCGCTTGGTGTAAGGAGCGTAAACGTTGGCCGATTAAACAATGGAAAAACGTTGTGTGGAGTGACGAATCACGGTACATAATGTGGCGATCCGATGGCAAAGTGTGGACACGGCGAATGCCCGGTGAACGTCATATGCCAGCGTGTGTCGTGCCAACAGCAAAATTCGGAGGCGGTGGTGTTATGGTGTGGTCGTATTTTTCATGGAGGGGGCTTGCACCCCTTGTTGTTTTGCTTGGCACTATCACAGCACAGTCCTACATTGATGTTTTAAGCACCTTCTTGCTTCCCACTGTTGAAGAGCAATTCGGGGATGACGATTACATCTTTCAACACTATCGAGCACCTGTTCATAATGCACCGCCTGCGGCGGAGCGGTTACACGACAACAACATCCCTGTAATGGGATAGCCTGTACAGAGTCCTGACCTGAATCCTATAGAACACCTCTGGGATGTTTTGGAACGCCGACTTCGTGCCAGGCCTCACCGACCGACATCGATACCTCTCCTCACTTCAGCACTTTGTGGAAATGGGCTGCCATTCCCCAAGAAACCTTCCAGCACCTGATTGAACGTATGCTTGCGAGAGTGGAAGCTGTCATCAAGGCTAAGGGTGGGCCAACATCATATTGAATTCCAGCATACCGATAGAGGGCGCCACGAATTTGTAAGTCATTTTCAGTCAGGTGTCCGGATACTTTTGATCACATAGTGTAGCAAATGTGCCTAATTAATCTGTATCATACTGCAGTATTCTCCTACAAGGTGCAATACAGGACAACAACAAATCCGAAAGCTACAGTATCGTGCAATAATAAAAAAATGACATTACCCTAAACTCCCCTAAACGTGGTCCAATTTGTGGACATGATATCATTGGAGACATCGTCGGCCAGACTGTTCTCTAGTTTCTGTTTCATCGCAAGCACGTAACAGAGAGTACTGCTATCAGTTCTGTGTCGCAAGTATAACGTTTCCCGTCCTTCCATGTTTTTACGGAAAAGGGCTGTAATGAACTTCAGATTTTTTGTTGCTGTATTGATGTTGATTTAATTTTGTTTTCAAGGGGACAGACTAGTTAAGAAATTTATTTATTTTGATTTACGATCAACTAATTACGCGTTGTTGTCTCATTTTGCACGGAAAAAAATGGTTCAAATGGCTCTGAGTACTATGGGACTTAACATCTGAGGTCATCAGTCCCCTAGAACTTAGAACTACTTAAACCTAACTAACCTAAGGACAGCCCACACATCCATGCCCGAGGGAGGATTCGAACCTGCGACCGTAGCGGTCGCGCGGTTCCAGACTGAAGTGCCTAGAACCGCTCGGCCACACTGGTTGGCTTGCACGAAAACCTTCCATACATTCATGCCTTATAATGAGACATTGTCACGTCAGTATTTTCCTAAGATGACACGCGTTTCACGCTGAGCATTCTGTGTGAGGGGGAATACCAGAGTCGGGGAAAATTCTAGACATACAAAATACGGTCTATATTTGTCCGTACGAGCGCTGACTTTTCTTATCTTCGAGATGTGGTCCTTACGCGACAGTAGAATCATCTTGCTGTCAGCTTCAAATGCCGTTTCTCTACATTTTTTCTCAATTGTGTTCAACGGAAAGACCGTCGTCTTTCCTCCAGTCCGCAACGCGTGGTCTAGTGGCTAGCGTTGCTGCCTCTGGATGACGGGGTCCAGGTTTCGACTCCCGGCCGGGTTGGGGATTTTCTCAGCCAGGGGACTGGATGTTTGTGTTGTCCTCATCATTTCATCATTGCCTTCATCATTCGTGAGAGTGGTTAGATTGGAATGTGAAAGAAACTGGACTGCGTGAAAACTGGGACTTTGTACAGGCGCTGACGACCGCGCAGTTGAGTGCCCCACAAACCAGACATCATCGTCTTCCCTCTTCGCTTCCTATTTGAGTTTCATGAAGCATCTCTGTAATACTCGCATGTTGATTGAACCTACTGGTAACAAATCTTGCAACACGACTCTGAATTGCTTCGATGTCTTCCTTTGACCTCAAATACCCTCCGCCACACACCGCCAGGTGGCTTGCGGAGTATGGATGTAGATCTACATCTACATCTACATCCACATCCATACTCCGCAAGCCACCTGACGGTGTGTGGCGGAGGGTACCTTCAGTACCTCTATCGGTTCTCCCTTCTATTCCAGTCTCGTATCGTTCGTGGAAAGAAGGATTGTCGGTATGCCTCTGTGTGGGTTCTAATCTCTCTGATTTTATACTCATGGTCTCTTCGCGAGATATACGTAGGAGGGAGCAACATACTGCTTGACTCTTCGGTGAAGGTATGTTCTCGAAACTTTGACAAAAGCCCGTACCGAGCTACTGAGCGTCTCTCCTGCAGAGTCTTCCACTGGAGTTTATCTATCATCTCCGTAACGCTTTCGCGATTACTAAATGATCCTGTAACGAAGCGCGCTGCTCTCCGTTGGATCTTCTCTATGTCTTGTATCAACCCTATCTGGTACGGATCCCACACTGCTGAGCAGTATTCAAGCAGTGGGCGAACAAGCGTACTGTAACCTACTTCCTTTGTTTTCGGATTGCATTTCCTTAGGATTCTTCCAATGAATCTCAGTCTGGCATCTGCTTTACCGACAATCAACTTTATATGATCATTCCATTTTAAATCACTCCTAATGCGTACTCCCAGATAATTTATGGTATTAACTGCTTCCAGTTGCTGACCTGCTATTTTGTAGCTAAATGATAAAGGATCTATCTTTCTGTGTATTCGCAGCACATTACACTTGTCTACATTGAGATTCAATTGCCATTCCCTGCACCATGCGTCAATTCGCTGCAGATCCTCCTGCATTTCAGTACAATTTTCCATTGTTACAACCTCTCGATACACCACAGTATCATCTGCAAAAAGCCTCAGTGAACTTCCGATGTCATCCACCAGGTCATTTATGTATATTGTGAATAGCAACGGTCCTATGACACTCCCCTGTGGCACACCTGAAATCACTCTTACTTCGGAAGACTTCTCTCCATTGAGAATAACATGCTGCGTCCTGTTATCTAGGAACTCTTCAATCCAATCACACAATTGGTCTGATAGTCCATATGCTCTTACTTTGTTCATTAAACGACTGTGGGGAACTGTATCGAACGCCTTGCGGAAGTCAAGAAACACGGCATCTACCTGTGAACCCGTGTCTATGGCCCTGTGAGTCTCGTGGACGAATAGCGCGAGCTGGGTTTCACATGACCGTCTTTTTCGAAACCCATGCTGATTCCTACAGAGTAGATTTCTCGTCTCCAGAAAAGTCATTATACTCGAACACAATACGTGTTCCAAAATTCTACAACTGATCGACGTTAGAGATATAGGTCTATAGTTCTGCACATCTGTTCGACGTCCCTTCTTGAAAACGGGGATGACCTGTGCCCTTTTCCAATCCTTTGGAACGCTACGCTCTTCTAGAGACCTACGGTACACCGCTGCAAGAAGGGGGGCAAGTTCCTTCGCGTACTCTGTGTAAAATTGAACTGGTATCCCATCAGGTCCAGAGGCCTTTCCTCTTTTGAGCGATTTTCTCTATCCCTCTGTCGTCTATTTCGATATCTACCATTTTGTCATTTGTGCGACAATCTAGAGAAGGAACTACAGTGCAATCTTCCTCTGTGAAACAACTTTGGAAAAAGACATTTAGTATTTCGGCCTTTAGTCTGTCATCCTCTGTTTCAGTACCATTTTGGTCACAGAGTGTCTGGACATTTTGTTTTGCTCCACCTACCGCTTTGACATAAGACCAAAATTTCTTAGGATTTTCTGCCAAGTCAGTACATAGAACTTTACTTTCGAATTCATTGAACGCCTCTCGCATAGCCCTCCTCACACTACATTTCGCTTCGCGTAATTTTGGTTTGTCTGCAAGGCTTTGGCTATGTTTATGTTTGCTGTGAAGTTCCCTTTGCTTCCGAAGCAGTTTTCTAACTCGGTTGTTGTACCACGGTGGCTCTTTTCCATCTCTTACGATCTTGCTTGGCACATACTCATCTAACGCATAATGTACGACGGTTTTGGACTTTGTCCACTGATCCTCAACACTATCTGTACTTGAGTCAAAACTTTTGTGTTGAGCCAACAGGTACTCTGACATCTGCTTTTTGTCACTTTTTCTAAACAGAAAAATCTTCCTACCCTTTTTAATATTCCTATTTACGGCTGAAATCATCGATGCCGTAACCGCTTTATGATCGCTGATTCCCTGTTCTGCGTTAACTTTTTCAAATAGTTCGGGTCTGTTTGTCACCAGAAGGTCTAATATGTTATCGCCACGAGTCGGTTCTCTGTTTAACTGCTCAAGGTAGTTTTCAGATAAAGCACTTAAAAATATTTCACTGGATTCTTTGTCCCTGCCACCCGTTATGAACGTTTGTGTCTCCCAGTCTATATCCGGCAAATTAAAATCTCCACCCAGAACTATAACATGGTGGGGAAATCTACTCAAAATATTTTCCAAATTATCCTTCAGGTGCTCAGCCACAACAGCTGCTGAGCCAGGGGGCCTATAGAGACATCCAATTACCATGTCTGAGCCTGCTTTAACCGCGACCTTCACCCAAATCATTTCACATTTCGGATCTCCGTCAATTTCCTTCGATACTATTGCACTTCTTATCGCTATAAACACGCCTCCTCCTTCACTGTTCAGCCTGTCTCTGCGGTATACATTCCAATCTGAGTTTAGGATTTCATTACTGTTTACGTCTGGTTTCAGCCAACTTTCTGTCCCTAGTACTATATGGGTGTTGTGATCGTTTATTAATGAGAGCAGTTCTGGGACCTTTCTATAGACGCTCCTGCAGTTTACTATTAGCACATTAATATTGTTATTCCCTGTTGCATTTTGCCTACTCCTACCTTGCCGCGCCTCAGGAGGCGTCTTGTCGGGCCTAAGGAGGGGATTCTCTAACCTAAAAAACCCCCATGTGCACTCCACACGTACTCCGCTACCCTTGTAGCCGCTTCCGGCGTGTAGTGCACGCCTGACCTATTCAGGGGGACCCTACATTTCTCCACCCGATAGCGGAGGTCGAGAAATTTGCACCCCAGATCTCCGCAGAATCGTCTGAGCCTCTGGTTTAAGCCTTCCACTCGGCTCCAAACCAGAGGACCGCGATCGGTTCTGGGAACGATACTACAAATAGTTAGCTCTGATTCCACCCCGCGAGCGAGGCTTTCCGCCTTCACCAATTCCGCCAACCGCCTGTACGAACTGAGGATGACCTCTGAACCCAGACGGCATGAGTCATTGGTGCCGACATGAGCAACAATTTGCAGTCGGGTGCACCCAGTGCTCTCTATCGCCGCCGGTAGGGCCTCCTCCACATCTCGGATGAGACCCCCCGGCAAGCAGACAGAGTGAACACTGGCCTTCTTCCCCGACCTTCCCGCTATTTCCCTAAGGGGCTCCATCACCCGCCTAACGTTGGAGCTCCCAATAACTAATAAAGCCCTCCCCCCGTGTGCCTGCTCGGACCTTGCTGAAGGAGCAGCCACATGTCCACTCACAGGCAGAGCGGGCGATGCCACACGGCCAGCCTCCACATTGACCCTCCGCCTCATGCGCCGCGAACGCCGCTGAACCCGCCACTCCCCTTGGGGAGAGGGTGGCCCAACCGCGCCCGGTACCCGCGAAGATGTCTCGACAGCAGGGACAGTGGGTGAAGCATGTAACACCTGGGGTGTACCTTGCGACGCACCAGACTCCCCACTGCCGCTTCACTCCGAGGCAGCAGCCTGAAGACGGCTGACCGCGGCCATCAACACGCTCAGCTGTTCGCGAACAGTGGCCAGCTCCTCCTGCGTCCGTACACAGCAGTCACACATCCTCTCCATCCTAAGGGATCAATTTACTGAAGAGAGTTAATCAACCTTTAACTAGACTGCTAATTCACTAAAGGCGGCTGCTTATTCACTAAACTGTGTTTGCTAGCCACTTCTTGTAGAAAACAATGAAAATAGCACTACCTGTCTCTGGACTGTATTGAAAACAAACACTAGCACTACTGGCACTATGGTTGACTACAGGGACTCTCTCTGACTGTATTCAAAACAAACACGAAATCTATGGAACACTATTACTAGCACTCGAAAATTAAAGCTTCCTAAAAACAAATTCACACGGAAGAAGAAGTGACAAGTAAGAAAAATACAGTTAATACTTAAGGTAGCTCGCTGCACAGCAGACGTGAAGCAGGCGGCAGTTACGACGACACTGACACTGACTATGGCTGACTAAAGGGACTCTCTCTGACTGTATTCAAAACAAACACGAAATCTATGGAACACTATTACTAGCACTCGAAAATTAAAGATTCCTAAAAGCAAATTCACACGGAAGAAGAAGTGACAAGTAAGAAAAATACAGTTAATACTTAAATTAAGGTAGCTCGCTGCACAGCAGACGCGAAGCAGGCGGCAGTTACGACGACACTGACACTGACTATGGCTGACTAAAGGGACTCTCTCTGACTGTATTCAAAACAAACACGAAATCACAGATACTCGAGCAGTATTCAAGAATGGGTCGCACTAGTGTTCTATACGCGGTCTCCTTTATAGAAGAAGCACACTTTCTTAAAATTCTCGCAATAAACCGAAGTCGACCGTCGCCTTCAGTGGTATCAATCTGACGTGCTTGTTCCATTTCATATCGCTTCGGGACGTTACGCCCAGATATTTAAACGACGGGACTCCGTCATGTAGCGCACTGCTAATGCTGTATTGCAACATTACGGAATGGGTTTTCCTACTCATCTGCATTATCACAATGCTCTACCTTTAGAACAGTCCGCCCCCGGTAGCTGAGTGATCAGCGAGGCAGAATGTTAATCCTAAGGGCCTGGGTTCGATTCCCGGCTGGGTCGGAGATTTTCTCCGCTCGGGGACTGGGTGTTGTGTTGTACTAATCATCATTTCATCCCCATCGACGAGCAAGTCGCCGAAGTGGCGTCAAATCGAAAGACTTGCACCCGGCGAACGGTCTACCCGACGGAGGCCCTAGTCACACGACATTTACATTTTTTTTTACCTTTAGAACAACCTGCCATTCATCACACCATCTAGACGCATATTTATGTACTTAGCACGCACGATGCGCAGCCAAGAGAGTACAGTCACCTGTGTGCCATTGACAGCAACAGTGCAGTTTTCCAGTTGGTTTTTCAAATCCCACAAAGACACTGTCAGTTTCATTTTCCGATTGATCTCTAATAAAGCTATGTCCGTTTATTTCATATGTCTCTTGTGATTCTGAGGGTTGAGCTGGTACCAAAGGCACTTAATCCTTCTCAGCACTCAATCACCGCAATCATTGCACTCGGCGAGAGAAGGGAGAACGGAACGGAAAACAGCCACGAAGCGCGGAAATGCAGACGTGACAGGATTGGCCGCGCGGAATTAGCCGAGCGGTCTGTGGCGCTGCAGTCATGGACTGTACGGCTGGTCCCGGCGGTGGTTCGAGTCCTCCCTCGGGCATGGGTGTGTGTGTTTGTCCTTAGGATAATTTAGGTTAAGTAGTGTGTAAGCTTAGGGACTGATGACCTTAGCAGTTAAGTCCCATAAGATTTCACACACATTTGAACATTTGAGTGACAGGATTCTGGCAATGAGTAGCAAAAGCTTGCGAGAGGGGAGAGGCACAGGGCTGTTTCTCAGCTCCTGCCACTACCCAAGCTTCAGCCTTTTGAGCTACCGACTTACACACACGATAACCAACTGGGAGAACTGGTGGAGGGTCGCTCCAATCGCTTTAATCTTCTCAGCCATACAATGTCCGGGGGACATTATTTGGGTAGCCCACTGGCTTAGACACACGACTATACTGGGACCCAACGCGTCAAACCTGATATCAGATGAGACAAATCAGACCGTCTCTAGGGTTCTTAATCCTGCCAACAAGTCTGTTAGGAGTATGCTCGCTATGGACGCCAATGCACAAACTGAATTTTTCTGGGACACTTTTTTCGTGCTCATTCAGATATCATGGAGATATAGTGTTACATATCGACCTCAATGTGGTTTACAAATTACGAATGTGCGGCTTTTCCTGAGTATCAATTCCCCTGAGAACGACCGACGCAAACTCTGTTAGAGTGAGATACGACAAGTATGCAGAACATTCTCATTCAGAAAATGCACTATATTTGCTAATGAGATTACCTACACTATGCTTGTCCGTCTCCTGTGGAGTATTGCTGTACGGTATGGGATTCTTACTCAGTAAGATTGACGGAGGACATCGACAAAACTGAAAGAAAGGCAGCTCAGTTTTTGACGATATGTGGAACGCAACTGCGATATTATGCCGCTAGGATGAGGATGAGAATGCTTCGTTCAGTATTTACCCTAATACTCGACGCTATCAGGTACTCTACTATTAATTTACTACTGAAAGTGTTTCAGCATTCATATCGAAAAGAAAGGGACAGAAGCAAATATTTTATCACGTTTGTGCGAGAAACTTAACATCCGTTGAGTACGAGGTGCACTCCATTCTCCATAAGGCTTCTCTTTTTTTCAGCAGATGAGTTGTTAAGTGTTTCAGGCTGTAGTATGAGAACTAATTCTGTACTGTTTCACTAAGATGACCTCTGAATTTTTTTTTCTTTGACAATACGAATCAAATCCGACAACATTATGATGGAAACGTAAGACAGTGTGGCGTCTTTAACACTACGTGCCTGATGTGTCTGAACAGTGCTGTGCTTTGTGTTTGGCCCTTTTCAAATGGCTCAAGCAATACGATAAAATGCCAGCTGTACTGCATCCGCGTTCGAAGAAGAAAGCGATTTGTGCTTATTTCGAGACTGGCGAGAGAGGCAGACACAAAACGTGCGTCCAACGGGCGCCTGAAACCGGTTGCCACAGAGCGGACGGATGAAAGCTTTGAGTGTTTACATGTGACGGGCTCCAACTGCTCGCAGCCTCACGCACTTTGATGCCAGACGAGACGATTGACGTCTCAGGAAGCGCAGCGTCGCTGACTTGCATTGGTGTGTCGGCTGCTGCCACTGCTCCTTCTGAAGCCCAATAGTCGGCAAGACGTGTTGTTCATTTAAAGGAAGTAACGCAGCGAATGCCGCTTGTACAGGGCGATTCAATTGCACCTACCGATGGGTTCTATGCAACCCGCAACACCTTCAGATACCATGCATAAAATTTTCATATTCTCTCGCTCGCTACACGCAAACTATTAGCCCTACAAAAATAATGAACAAGGCCTTTTTGTAGGAGATTTAATGTAGTTGCATTTTGTACTGGGATACGTTTTCGCTAGAGACTGTAGTTTTCGAATTGTTCAAGAAAAACGTACAAAAGTGTTCTTCGAACGAGATTTTTTTTAATGACTCGAAAACTGTGACCTCCAGCAAAAAAACGTAATCAGTACAAAATTTAACTAAGTTAAATTTCCTACAGAATGGTCCTGGGTCCTGTTCATTTTTTTTCTATGGGGATAATATGTGGAGCAAACAAGATAACATGAAAATTTTGTGCGTGGTTTTTGTACTTGAATCACCCAGTATATATATATATATATATATATATATATATATATATATATATATATATGCCCAACAAGAAAATAATCAATCCTAGGGAGGCTGAAGCTACTCACGAATGATCACATCTCGTACTCCCACAAAAAGTGGGGATGTTGACTGCTACGTTTCAGCTGCAGTTCCAAATAATCCCAGACATTTTCTGTGGGATTACGTTCAGTTAATTTACCAAGGCAGAACAAGGAGTGCCTGAGTCTTCGTCAAACTGGGATCGTATCCGTTAATCCTGTGAACAAGCTGTTGTGACCTTGGAAGACGGAAGTATCCACAGCATTCTCATCAAAAAGATGTACAATAAAGGGTAACAAGTGGTCACCGAGAATGAAAAAACAAACATCCTTGCTCGTGTTCACGTTGATCAGTATTAATGGGCCCAAGTCACGATACGAAAAACACCCCCCAAATACACTCCTGGAAATTGAAATAAGAAACTTTATTGACACATTCCTGGGGTCAGATACATCACATGATCACACTGACAGAACCACAGGCACATAGACACAGGCAACAGAGCAGGCACAATGTCGGCACTAGTACAGTGTATATCCACCTTTCGCAGCAATGCAGGCTGCTATTCTCCCATGGAGACGATCGTAGAGATGCTGGATGTAGTCCTGTGGAACGGCTTGCCATGCCATTTCCACCTGGCGCCTCAGTTGGACCAGCGTTCGTGCTGGACGTGCAGACCGCGTGAGACGACGCTTCATCCAGTCCCAAACATGCTCAATGGGGGACAGATCCGGAGATCTTGCTGGCCAGGGTAGTTGACTTACACCTTCTAGAGCACGTTGGGTGGCACGGGATACATGCGGACGTGCATTGTCCTGTTGGAACAGCAAGTTCCCTTGCCGGTCTAGGAATGGTAGAACGATGGGTTCGATGACGGTTTGGATGTACCGTGCACTATTCAGTGTCCCCTCGACGATCACCAGTGGTGTACGGCCAGTGTAGGAGATCGCTCCCCACACCATGATGCCGGGTGTTGGCCCTGTGTGCCTCGGTCGTATGCAGTCCTGATTGTGGCGCTCACCTGCACGGCGCCAAACACGCATACGACCATCATTGGCACCAAGGCAGAAGCGACTCTCATCGCTGAAGACGACACGTCTCCATTCGTCCCTCCATTCACGCCTGTCGCGACATCACTGGAGGCGGGCTGCACGATGTTGGGGCGTGAGCGGAAGACTACCTAACGGTGTGCGGGACCGTAGCCCAGCTTCATGGAGACGGTTGCGAATGGTCCTCGCCGATACCCCAGGAGCAACAGTGTCCCTAATTTGCTGGGAAGTGGCGGTGCGGTCCCCTACGGCACTGTGTAGGATCCTACGGTCTTGGCGTGCATCCGTGCGTCGCTGCGGTCCGGTCCCAGGTCGACGGGCACGTGCACCTTTCGCCGACCACTGGCGACAACATCGATGTACTGTGGAGACCTCACGCCCCACGTGTTGAGCAATTCGGCGGTACGTCCACCCGGCCTCCCGCATGCCCACTATACGTCCGTCAACTGCACATACGGTTCACGTCCACGCTGTCGCGGCATGCTACCAGTGTTAAAGACTGCGATGGAGCTCCGTATGCCACGGCAAACTGGCTGACACTGACGGCGTCGGTGCACAAATGCTGCGCAGCTAGCGCCATTCGACGGCCAACACCGCGGTTCCTGGTGTGTCCGCTGTGCCGTGCGTGTGATCATTGCTTGTACAGCCCTCTCGCAGTGTCCGGAGCAAGTATGGTGGGTCTGACACACCGGTGTCAATGTGTTCTTTTTTTCCATTTCCAGGAGTGTATTACACACAGCCTCTGGCTTGAATTACACCCTCCACACACCACAGGTTTATCGCCTCATTGGCCCATAATCTCACTTTATCTTAGAATAATTTTAAAAAAAGAGAAGCAAAATCGTGACCTGTCGGAAGACTGTACACGACTTCAGTCGGCCACTGTGTTGTTTGGCCTTTTTAAGACGTTCCATTCACGTGTGCTGTGAGCTATGGCCTTTTGCGTGGCATCTGACTAGAGTTGTCCAGTTCCCTTCGCGACATGGTTTTAGCCACGGTAAGCGGGAATCGCTAGGTTCGATTTGTAGGCAGTCATGTGTTTCCGCATTAGGACTGCACGCACATTACCATCGGTGCCATTTAGCAGCAGGAAGGAAGGTTGAAATCTCACTGTCAATCGACATCAAGATCAGTAAAGGCGGCCAACTAATTGGAATTGTACAAGAATGGGAGAAGGAATTGGGCATGGCATTTTGGAAGAACGATATGGGAATGCAACTAGAATGATTTGGGGAAGCGATAAGAGACCTGAACAGGGGTAGTCAGATGGGGATTTTAATCATACTCCTCCCTTACAGACAACATAGCGAATGAGTAAATCTCCCTCGTGACGCTGACCACTACCATTTCAACTGAATCATCCGCATTCATAGGCAGGCGACACAGCGTCCAGCGAGCGACGAAAGAGAAACTTGCTATTGACACGGAGATGGTCAAGTGGAAGGCCTACGTTAGTGCCCTGTCTACCTGTACTTCACAAGAAACGTATCGCGATTTCGTGATAACCTTTCAGTGTTCAGGTCATCGTTGGGCTTATGAAACTAAGGATCTCATCAAGACTTGGTAATGGTATGGACGTAGTTTTACTTTGTGATTTGCATTTTCTTGTTAAACTGAATTATTTATCAAATGGAAACGCTTCGCTCAGCTTCCTTTGAAAGATTTAAGATATCCCATCAACGAAGCGAATGCTCAGGATGACATTGTTGCATGGTGCTGCAGCAAAATTGTTCATTATTCATTTATAGAACGCTGTGAACAATGAGAACAACTGGTGTGAGTTTGGATCACCACACATGAAATCAGCCGAGCACCTCTGGAATATGGCCATACATCGCATCCAAGTCAAAATTTTCCGGCCTTTAGCAAACGCGCTCTTGGGCACCTGGAAAGTTGGCTTAATTAAACGTACGTTTGAAAGACGTCCGTCGACATAAAGGGAAAGAGAGACAGATAGAAAGAGACAGATAGTGAGCCTGAAATGCCGCTCGTGAACGGTGTTAAGTGTGTTTTAAACGGCATGAGGTAAGCATCTCATGGCTTTTCACACTTACAGCTGAGCCGGCCGGTGTGGCCGAGCGGTTCTAGGCGCGTCAGTCTGGAACCGTGCGACCGCTACAGTCGCAGGTTCGAATCCTGTTTGGGCATGGATGTGTGTGATGTCCTTATGTTAGTTAGGTTTAAGTAGTTCTAAGTTCTAGGAGACTGATGACCACAGATGTTAAGTCCCATAGTGCTCAGAGCCATTTGAGCCACACTTACAGCTGTACACCATCTGTACGAAATCTGAAAAATAACATAGTTTATGCTATCTACGTTCTAGGATACAAATTTGCAATGAATTTGGAAGTAATGACGTTAGACATTTCGTAATAAGTCATTGGCGTCGGTTCTTGAGTGAATTAGCGGTAGGGTTTCCGGGAATATACACGTTCTCCAATGTGCATTTTGGGTAAAGATTGGACAGCTAAGATGAAGCTCACGGGAGTTATTATTTTATTCATCACTGGAATTATTCGAGAAAGTACGAAGGCAGCGCAGTCTCTGTTATAACGGGCTGCTCTTTTAACAGACATTCAAGCTGTTCTCACAAACAGCTATTGGCAGCCTTCCCACAGTCAATCGCTAGTGGCGAAACGCAAAATTATTTTTGGAACATGCTTCGTTGCTTCGGCAATGATATAATCAGAGCAAAAACGTGTGGCATATGTTTGCTGTTTGGTTGTAGTCCACAACGCTTTCTTGTCTACAGTTAAAAACCAGAGGCTCAGATGAGCAACAAACTTACCGAGTGGCAACGAGGATAACTTTCGAACTGCTGAAACTACTCAGAATTGTTACGAAAACGCTAAAGGGGGAATGCTACACGCTCTAGTCGTAACAATTTTGCTTTGAAATTTTTTTATCAGTCACAGCTACGTAAATATATTTTATGACTGCCTTTAAGTGTAACTCATCGACGCTGGTTCACGATAGCGCACAGAAAACCATACTAATTCTAAACTGCAATGTTTTATTGTGAATGCAACTGGAAGAACATGAAAGCGTATCTGACAATACTAAATGGCTTCTGTCGTACTGTGCACAGCCACCATTTATGTTGTAAATTTTCACGGTGCTTGACAGATTTCAAAAACAGGAGGCTCTGTGAGTCATTGTAATGCTTTGTTCGACACAATGCTACGCTGTTATCGATAGCAGTAGAGGCGAAATGTGAGATTTGGTTCGAAAGCCCAGATGGTAAGAGCATTTTGCACGAAAGGCATTGGCCAGGGTGCGAGTTACGTCCCGACACCAGTTTTGATCTGTCAGGATGTGTCAACACAGAATGCCTGTAGCGTGAAATATTCATTCTAGATGATTGCATTGTCTTCTTTTTGTTGCTCACGAACAACGACAAAGCTCTTATATTGTTGGATCTGCCTATATTTACGTGAGTGTCAGTGCAACAAACATGAAGTCTGTAGCTTTCTCTCAACTGTGTCACTCTCAGTGATTTAAGTTTCGTTAACGTATAGGAACTGTCGTTTTCTGCAAAACTATTATGAGGTCAGAGATTAGGATCTCATCGATTTCGAAGTCACTCGATGTGGCAGGAATCACTATGTGGCCTTTTCGGAAAAGAAACCATTTCGAAACATTCGCCTAAAGTGATTTAGTGAAACTACAGAGAAAGTAATGAGGGCTGCTAAATGGAAATTTGAAGTCCTCTCTCCATAAATGTGAATTCAGGGTCTTAAGCGCTATGTCATTTTGGTCGGCAAGTAGCCCAATCTAGGTATCTGTTAAAGTGTGTCTACCCTGCTACTTGCGGATTCAGACGATGCCAAAGCACATATGTGCGTATTGTTACATCTGCGTAGTTTATGATCAGACACTTTGCACAAACGCAGACTTTCTTCTGGGTTGTGACGCATCGGGATAAATACGTGTAATACGAACGGTGTGGTCCTATTGTTTTTCCATGGGGAACATTCAACATTACCTCCGCTGTCCGTTGTACCTTAAGCTACTCTGGTACTAAATCATCCCTTGACTCTACTGTTGACAGGCTGCCAAGCCTCGAGGCAATAGTGCATGCGGCCTTTTGTTATGGTAAGCAAGACAGCGTGAAAACAGACGAGTGGCGCCACTCCAAGCTAGCAGACAGGGAACTGGCGAGACGCGTCGGGCCAATGGGATTGCAGGCATGTGCAGCGACTAACCTGTACGCCCTGCAGGCGCTGCATAACCTCGGAGAGCGCGCCCAGCACCTCGCGCGCCATGGCGCGCCGCGGACCGGACAGCGCGCACTTGTCGCTGGCGCCAGCGAACGCGGCCGCTCCGCCGCTGCCAGGTTATTTGTGCACCGGCGCACTCGCCCAACGGCTCCGCTGCGACCTAGTTCGCACGCCCCCACACCTCCCACCGTGTGATTGCCCATCGGTACTCCGAGCCCATTAAGACCCGTGACCAGCGAGAACTTCTAATGCCACTCTCCGAAGGGATGAAAATATAACCATATTATTATTACCTGGTAATTATAATTAAATTGCAGCGGAGGTCCAATGAGGGCTCTAATTATCGTATGGCAGCTACTCGCGGAGGTCCAGTGAGGGCTGTAATTATCGTATGGCAGCGATACTTGGTAGACATTCTAATGTGCTAACGCAGCACCAATTTATGCTGAAAAAAATAGTTCCAACTCTGGCCACCAGGTGCAAATCTGGTGCTGTGTGTCCAAGAAAGACGTATATACAGGGTGGTCCATTGATAGTGACCGGGCCAAATATCCCACGAAATAAGCATCAAACGAAAAAACTACAAAGAACGAAACTCGTCTAGCTTGAAGGGGGAAACCAGAGGGCGCTATGGTTGGCCCGCTAGATGGCGCTGCCATAGGTCAAACGGATATCAACTGCGTTTCTTTAAATAAGGACCCCCATTTTTATTACATATTCGTGTAGTACGTAAATAAATATGAATGTATAGTTGGAGCACTTTTTTCGCTTTATGACAGATGGCGCTTTAATAGTCACAAACGTATAAGTACGTGGTATCAAGTAACATTCCGCCAGTGCGGACGGTATTTGATTCGTGATACATTACCCGTGTTAAAATAGACCGTTTACCAACTGCGGAAAAGATCTATATCGTGTTGATGTATGGCTATTGTGATCAAAATGCCCAATGGGCGTGTGCTATGTATGCTGCTCGGTATCCTGGACGACATCATCCAAGTGTCCGGACCGTTCGCCGGATAGTTAGATTACTTAAGGAAACAGGAAGTGTTCAGCCACATGTGAAACGTCAACCACGACCTGCAGCAAATGATGATGCCCAAGTAGTTGTTTTAGCTGCTGTCGCGGCTAAACCGCACATCAGTAGCAGACAAAGTGCGCGAGAATCGGGGATCTCAAAAACGTCGGTGTTGAGAATGCTACATCAACATCGATTGCACCCGTACCATATTTCTACGCCCCAGGAGTTGCATGGCGACGTCGTGTACAGTTCTGCCACAGGGCACAAGAGAAATTACGTGACGATGACAGATTTTTTGCACGCGTTCTATTTTGCCGACGAAGCGTCATTCACCATCATAGATAACGTAAACCGGCATAATATGCACTATTGGGCAATGGAAAATCCACGATGGCTGCGACAAGTGGAACATCAGCGACCTTGGCGGGTTAATGTATGGTGTGGCATTAAGGGAGGAAGGATAATTGGTCCCCATTTTATCGATGGCAATCTAAATGGTGCAATGTATCATTTCCTACGTAATGTTCTACCGATGTTACTACAAGATGTTTCACTACATGACAGAATGGCGATGTACTTCCAGCATGATGGATGTCCGGCAGCCGGACGGTGTGGCCGAGCGGTTCTAGGCGCTTCAGTCTGGAACCGCGTGACCGCTACGGTCGCAGGTTCGAATCCTACCTCGGGCATGGATGTGTGTGATGTCCTTAGGTTTAAGTAGTTCTAAGTTCTAGGGGACTGATGACCTCAGATGTTAAGTCCCATAGTGCTCAGAGCCATTTTTTTATGTCCGGCACATAGCTCGCGTGCAGTTGAAGCGGTATTGAATAACATATTTCATGACAGGTGGATTGGTCGTCGGAGCATCACACCATGGCCCGCACGTTCTCCGGATCTGACGTCTCTGGATTTCTTTCTGTGCTGAAAGTTGAAGGATATTTGCTATCGTGATCAACCGACAACGCCTGACAACATGCGTCAGCGCATTGTCAATGAACGTGCGAACATTACGGAAGGCGAACTACTCGTTGTTGAGAGGAATGTCGTTACACGTATTGCCAAATGCATTGAGGTTGACGGACATCATTTTGAGCATTTATTGCATTAATGTGGTATTTACAGGTAATCACGCAATCAACGGCATGCGTTCTCAGAAATGATAAGTTCACGAAGGTACATGTATCACATTGGAACAACAGAAATAAAATGTTCAAATGCACCTTCGTTCTGTATTTTAATTTAAAAAACCTACCTGTCACCAACGGTTAGTCTAAAATTTTGAGCCATATGTTTGTGGCTTTTCTCGCTGTTGCCAGTCTACATTTTACATTCTCCTCTACTTCGCCCATCATCAGTTATATCAGTTATTTTGCTGCCGAAATAACAAAACTCATCCACTATATTAAGTGTCGTGTTATTTAACCTAATTCGCTCAGAATCACCTGATTTAATTTGAATGCAGCCCATTATCCTCGTTTTCCTTCCCTTGATGTCCTTTGGTGTCTTTGGCAGAATTATAATGCCATCGGAAAAACTCGAAGTTTTTATTTCTTTTCCCTGAACTTTAATTCCTACTGCAGATTTTTTTTGGTCTCCTCTATTGCTTCCTCAGTCTACAGACTGAATGACATCGAGGATAGCCTACAACCCTGCCTGAGTCCCTTCTGTAACCACCGCTTCCCTTTTGTCACCCTCGATTCGACTGGTTTCTGTAGAAGTTGTAAATGGCCTTTCGCTCACTGTATCTTATCCCTGTCACCTTCAGGATTTCGGGGTACTTCGTTAACAGTGTCAAAAGCTTTCTTTAAGTCTACAAATGATATAAAAGCACGTTTGTCCTGCCTTAATCCATCTTGCAAGATAAGTTGTAGGATTAGTATTGCCTCACAGGTTCCTACATTTCCCCGGAATCCGAACTGACCTCCTCCGATGTTGGTTTCTGCCAGTTTTTCCATTTTTCTGTGAAGAATTCGTATTAATATTTTGCAACCATCGCTTATGAGACTGATTGTTAGGTAATATTCACATATGTCAGCGCCTGCTTCCTTTGTAATTCGAATTAATATAGTCTTCTTGAAGTCTGGAGGTATTTCGCATGTCACATACATCTTGGACATCAGATGGAAGAGTTTTTTCATGTCTGGCTCTCCTAAGACTGTCAGTAGTCCGGACTTAATGTCGACTACTCCCGGGACCTTGTTTCGAGTTAGCTGTTTTACTACTCTATAAATTCTTCTTTCAGTACCATTTTCCCGTCTCATCTTCATCTGCGTCCTCTTCCCACGTTATTTATCATTGCTCAAACGTAACTACAATCGTCAGCGCAGAATTCCGCTAATTTTGTGGAAAAAATTGTTCTCTGCCACTAAAACTATGTGACGCCCCGGAACACTTATTGTCTGTGCCCTACGACAACGTTGCAAATCCTAAGGCAAAATTTCAATCTTCCAGTACCTCTCCCTTAGCTTTGTCTTCCAAACCTCACTACAGCGTTCCCCTTTGCGAACAATTCTGTGACGGTATGCAGACATTCGGGAAGTACATTGACATTACATTGATACTACCCGCACCTGCACGCCTTCCATCACAGCGACTATTACCTGTGAGTCTGCACAGTCGCATGAGCGGATGACAACATGGGAATACACACACCGCGCTTCTGCCTCTTGTAGGCCACTAACAGATGACAGGGATCCGTGTGGACGTCAGAACTGAGGCAACAAACCGTGGCTCGGCGTAAATCATTTGGAGCTTAAGAGATACCGGGCACTTGGTCCGAAATGGAGACGGAGAGGTTTAGAAACAAATTCTGTTGTACACTGGGAGGCGTCCTCCGAGTTTATTTCAACGTGAGGCGGTATACAGATGGTGCATTATGCGAATCCCTCTGAAATGACTCCTATACGCAATATCTGACATTTAATCCCTTGCCCCTGTTGGGGGAATCATGCCAGGCGAGGACGCACACCGTACGTATAATAAGAATCAATTTTTTAAAAAAGCACAAGAATAATCTCCTAAAAGAATAACTGGGTTGAAGAGACTGGCAGGCTATTTTTAACTGAAAGCCATAAATATTGTGGAAAATGAAACAAATGTATTACTAATAGGATTTCACATTAACAACTCAATATGCACGATGAGATAATGCCTCCTAATTAATTATGGCACAGTGTTCATAGATAAAAATGACAACTAACACAAAAGTACTCATTTTTTCCATTTTTTTCAGTACGGATGGGCACCTTTCCTATCACTGATAGAGAGCGCAAGATTCTGGTTGATTTACCTATCAACATGAAGGTTATTGACATGACGATGATGATGAAGTCCCACACTCCGTGACGGAGCGTAGGGGAACGATGTGGGAGACCCGCACCGCCGTACTAGGCAAAGTCGTAGCGGAGGTGGTTTGCCATTGCCTTCCTCCGACCGTAATGGGGATGAATGATGATGATGAAGACGACACAACAACACCCAGTTATCTCGAGGCAGGAAAAATCCCTGACCCCGCCGGGAATCGAACCCGGGACCCCGTGCTCGAGAAGCGAGAACGCTATCGCAAGACCACGAGCAGCAGAAGCAAATAAAGATTCAAGCAGGCACTGAACTGCATATATGGCCCACAATTAGCTCTTCTGTATCTGTCTCGGCGAGAGCGATTTGAATACGGCGGGAGCTACAGATATATGCCCTGTGATGTTCTCTGAATGTCGAAACCACAGCAGGTGGCCCCCTCGTGGTGTCGAGATGTGGATCAGCTGTGACGATCGCTTATGTGCAAAACTAATGTACGGGCTGCCGGGCGAACCAAAACTTAGTTGCACGGACCGGGGCAAAGGCTACGCTTCCCTTCGAAGCCAAAACGGGAGTACTTAATTTCTGTAGGTATCAGACGGAGTTGGCGCCAGGGGTCGTCCGAGAGTAATAATTTTCTGATGAACTACCCAGTCACCGTCACTCCCGCTCACTGTGTGGATTCCCAGCGGCTGTCCAATCAGTGTTACTTTTGGTCGGCACCCGTTGGCTGTGGTCAGTCGTCCGAGCACCATACCGGCGCCGCTTTCAGAATTCCCGGAAGGAGCCGCCGTTGTCTGGTACGGGCGTCCGGTCTAAGGTAAGAACAAAGGGACGCTTCTGCACAGGATGCCCTCTCTGTGGGTGTTATAATATCTCCCCCCCCCGACTGCTCAGCACCGATCCCACTTGCAGCGGTTTCCGGTAGAGAACTCTGCCACGGCAAAGATCTTCATAATACGTGATTTTTAATGCATTGCAGCTTGTTCTCATTATGCGTTTTAATAGACCTGTGATGATATAATTACGCGGGCAGGACCCTTAACTTAATCTCTGCACTTCGCTGGTTGCCATGGGAATCCTCAATTCAGTAATAGAAACGCAAATAGGCAGATAACGTGAGCCCTGCACTTGCAGTGCATGGCCCAGATAGGACACCATCTTGCAAGATGTTCCAAGCGAAACCGTAAATCGCGCACATTGTGCTCGAATTCACCTCGTTGACAGAATTAGCTTCGAACAAGTACACACATCAAAAAAAGTTTTGCATCACCTCCGTTCCGAGAATTCCGGAACCTGTACAGAAAATTGGAATAAAGATCAACATAAACATCATTTCCGCCCTTTTTATTGCTCATGAAAACCACGCATTGCATGTTTTACCACGATACAGCGAGACCTTCAGAGGTGGTGGTCCAGCTTGCTGTAGACAGGTACCTTTAATACCCAGTAGCGCGTCCTCTTGCATTGATGCATGCCTGTATTCGACGTGTCATACTATCCACGAGTTCATAAAGGCACTGTTGGTCCAGATTGTCCCATTCCTCAACGGCGATTCGGCGTAGATCCCTCAGAGTGGTTGGTGGGTCACGTCGTCCATAAACACCCCTTTTCAGTCTATCCCAGGCATGTTCGTTAGGGTTCATGTCTGGAGAAGATGCTGGCCTCTTTAGTCGAGCGATGTCATTATCCAGAAGGAAGTCATCCACAAGATGTGCACGATGGGGACGCGAACTGTCGTCCATGAAGACGAATGCCTCGCCAATATGCTGCCTATATGGATGCACTACCGGTCGGATGATGGCATTCACATCTCGTACAGCCGTTACGGCGCCTTCCGTGACTACCAGCGGCGTACGTCGGCCCCACGTTCCACCGAAAAACGGCAGGGAACCTCCACCTTGCTGCACTCGTTGGACAATGTATCTTAGGCGTTCAACCTGACCGGGTTACCTCCAAACACGTCTCCAGCGATTGTGTGGTTGAAGGCATATGCGACACTCATCGGTGAAGAGAACGTGATGCCAATCCTGAGCGGTCCATCCGGCATGTTGTTGGGCCCATGTGTACTGCGCTGCATGGTGTCGTGGTTGAAAAGATGGACCTCTCCATGGACATCGCGAGTGAAGTTGCGCAGCATGCAGCCTATTGCGCACCGTGTGAGTCATAACACGAAGTCCTGTGGCTGTACGAAAAGCATTATTCAACGTGGTGGAGTTGCTGTCAGGGTTCCTCCGAGCCATAATCCGTAGGTAGCGATCATCCACTGCTGTAGTGGGCGGCCTGCGCGAGGCATGTCATCGACAGTTCCTGTATCTCTGTATCTCTTCCATGTCTGAACAACATCGCTTTGGTTCACTCTGGGACGCATGGGCACTTCCCTTGTTGAGGGCCCTTCCTGGCACAAAGTAACAATGCGGATGTGATCGAACCGCTGTATTGACGATCTAGGCATGGTTGAACTACAGACAACAAGAGCCGTGTACCTCCTTCCTGGTGGAATGACTGGAACTGACTGGCTGTCGTATTCCCTCCGTCTAATAGGCGCTGCTCATGCATGGTTGTTTACATCTTTGGGCGGGTTTAGTGACATCTCTGAACAGTCAAATGGACTGTGTCTGTGATACAATATCCACAGTCAATGTCTATCTTCAGGAGTTCTGGGAACTGGGGTAATGTAAAACTTTTTTTGATGTGTGTAAATGAGTTTTAGGTGATTGTCGCATCCATGGCGGCCTCCTATAATCTGTCGTGAAAACAGATCGAAATCATGTACATTCTTCGAGCTGTTCTAATAAAACGTTCTGTAAACATGCTCCTTGTTCAGAGTCGTAGCTGAGATGTATACTAATGAGCGAAAACATTCTGATTTGTCGGCCCACTTCTGGAACGCAATACAGCAGCGATTCTGCATAACATGGATTCGACAATTCCTTAGTTGGTGTAAGGAGGTATTTGGCACTTGATGTCTATGCACAGGTCGTATTAATTCCGCAAAATTACCAGTCTGTGCTTTGTGGGCACGAAGCTAGCCCCCTAATAGCGCCCCAGATGTGGTCCATCATGTTCGGATCAGGCAAATTTGGTGGCCAGGTCATCAACGCGAGTTCGCTATCATGTTCATCAAAAGCCAGTAGTGTGACTTGGCCTTGCGAACTATTGTCCTTTGGAAGATGTGACTGCCGTAGGAAAAGACGTGAAGCATGGAGGCATGAAGTAGTCCACAATAATGTTGATGTAGTCCACAGCAGTCGTGGTGCCTTCGATAAGTACCACAGTTCCAAAGGAAGCATATCACAATCCAGCCTCCGCCGGCCTGCGTTCGTGACGTGGTCCATATTTCGAGCAGCTGTTCGCCTGACTAACAGCGCACCCGGTCACGACCATCGACCTGTTGTACCAAGAAATTTTTAATTCGGCCAGTCGACACTTTTCCATTGATTCACGGTCCACTTTCGACGCTATCGTGCCTACTGCAATTGAAATTTATGATTTTTTGAGCCAACGTGGGAGCACATAGCGATGACCTACTGTGGAGCCCCATGTTCAACAATGTGAGCTGAACTGTATTTTCCAGTATCGCACTTTGTCGTCAGATTTGTCACCGATCGCTGCTTATCCTGCTTTACAGAGCGGGAAAGTCTCAGACCTCGACCTTCTGTTACGAGACGTGGAGGTTCTCACGGCAGTAGCATGCGAACAACCGACAAGCTTCGCCATTTCGGAGATGCTCGTTCCCAGGTACCGCACCTTAAGAATCCGTCGTTTGTCAAACGCGTTATGTCAGTGGATTTCTCTGTCTGCAGCCCGTCTTGTCACTAGAATCATTCCCCAGTCAGCTCTGACCCGCTTATATACTTCCCTTACACTCTTATCACGTGCCCCCAACATCACCAGGCATCATTCAGTGTCGCGCTGGCATTGGTCGTCATGTTTTGGCTCATGAACGTATCTCACTCTGATTTGTTATTTGGGTAATGGCGCATCACTGTTCTTATGCCTTGTCAGTCCCTTTCCTCCCAACTATCTTGCACTATAGCATTGCTCCGATTTAATTATACACTACTGGCCATTAAAATTGCTACACCAAGAATACCGGGTATTCATTGAACAAATATATTATTCTAGAACTGACATGTGATTACATTTTCACGCAAATTGGGTGCATAGATCCTGAGAAATCAGTACCCAGAACAACCACCTCTGGCCGTAATATTGGCCTTGATACGCCTGGACATTGAGTCAAACAGAGCTTGGATGGCGTGTGTTAGGTACAGCTGCCCATGCAGCTTCAACACGATACCACAGTTCATCAAGTGTAGTGACTGGCGTATTGTGACGAGCCAGTTGCTCGGCCACCATTGACCAGACGTTTCCAATTGGCGAGAGATCTGGAGAATGTGCTGGCCAGGGCAGCAGTTGAAGATTTTCTGTATCCAGAAAGGCCCGTACAGGACCTCCAACATGCGGTCGTGCGTTATCCTGCTGAAATGTAGGGTTTCGCAGGGATCGAATGAAGGGTAGAGCCACGGGTCGTAACACATCTGAAATGTTCAAAGTGCCGTCAATGCGAACAAGAGGTGGCCGAGACGTGTAACCAATGGCAACCCATACCATCACGCCGGGTGATACGCCAGTATGGCGATGACGAATACACGCTTCCAATGTGCGTTCACCGGGATGTCGCCAAACACGAATGCGACCATCATGATGCTGTAAACAGAACCTCGATTCATCCGAAAAATTGACGTTTTGCCCTCGTGCACCCAGGTTCGTCGTTGAGTACATCATCGCAGGCACTCCTGTCTGTGATGCAGCGTCAAGGGTAACCGCAGCCATGGTCTCCGACCTGATAGTCCATGCTGCTGTAAACGCCGTCGAACTGTTCGTGGAGATGGTTTTTGTCTTGCAAACGTCCCTATCTGTTGAAGTGGCTGCACGATCCGTTTCAGCCATGCGCATAAGATGCCTGTCATCTCGACTGCTAGTGATACGAGGCCGTTGGGAGCCAGCACGGCGTTCCGTATTACCCTCCTGAACCCACCGATTCCATATTCTGCTAACAGTCATTGAATCTCGACCAACGCGAGCAGCAACCGCGATAGGCTACAATCCGACCTTTATCAAAGTCGGAAACGTGATGGTACGCATTTCTCCTCCTTACACGAGGCATCACAACAACGTTTCACAAAGCAACGCCGGTCAACTGCTGTTTGTGTATGAGAAATCGGTTGGAAACTTTCCTCTTGACAGCACGTTGTAGGTGTCGCCACCGGCGCCAACCTTGTGTGAATGCTCTGAAAAGCTAATCATTTGCATATCACAGCATCTTCTTCCTGTCGATTAAATTTCGCGTCTGTAGCACGTCATCTTCGTGGTGTAGCAATTTTAATGGCCAGTAGTGTATTACGGTGTGACAGAGCGTGGTTCGCTCCGTTTACTATATTGTTGAACGAATTATAGCTTTCACTTACTATAACATACTTCATTAGTTATATAAATATTCTAAATGTGCGTACTGCTCATGGGAGGCAGAGCTTTTGTTCCTATTAGGAAATAGTGCATCTGTACATTCCGTGAATGCAGTACCGCTCAGACTGTCCTCATCGCGTGCTTCCTACCATCATCATCGACTTTGCAGAGGTGGTCGAGCGGTAGTCTAGCAAGAAGAGCGAGCAAGATCCTTTTCAGCAGGACAACACCACGAGAACATCGTAGGATTCTTCTACTGGCTATGACGAATAGACGATGAGAGTAGCTAAACTCCGGACAGAGTGTCACTACGTACCGTCTGGAACAGATTACTGGAACCTGTGTTGAGATCTCGAGTTGCAATGCGTCGTCTATTGTTGACTCCATAGTATGTATAACATAGTCCGGCTGCTTAGTTGAGTGGTAACGTGCTTGCCTCCCACGCAGCGGTCCAGGGTTCGATTTCCAGCTAAGTTGGAGATTTTCTCCGCTCGTGGATGGGTGTTTTGTTGTCCTCATCATCATTTCATCCTGATCACCAGCGCGCAAGGCGTGGCGTCGACTGAAATAAGACTTGCACTTGGCGGATTTGCCACGCGGGGTAGCCGCGCGGTTAGAGACGCCATTGTCACGGATTGCGGGGCCGCTCCCATTCGGAGGTTCGAATCCTCCCTCGGGCATGGTGTGTGTGTGTTGTTCTTAGCGTAAGTTAAAGTTAATTTAAGTAGTGTGTAAGACTAGGGACCGATGACCTCAGCAGTGTGATCCCTTAGGAATGCACACACGACCCTGGCGGCCGAACTTCCCCGCATGGGGCCTCTCGGCCAACAATGCCATACGATCATTTCATTTCATATACAACATAGACTTCCATGGTGTAGAGTCATTGCCTGTTGTATCATAGAGAACCATACAGGTTTTGATCTTTTAGAATCTCATTACAGGTGCTTGAAACCGTGATATGGCGGCCAAACACTGATACTGAAATTTGGCATTCTGGGAAGTGTAGTCAGATGAGGGAGGATAGGGAAACGATGCAAGGAATAGTGATCGTATAACAGACTCAAAACAGACACCCGAGGTAGACAACTTTGAATGTTGCGCTTACCTTCACTATTGTCCATTTTTGCTAATTGTATAGACATTACACGTAAAAAATATTATTTCATATTCCGGGAAAAGAGATTTGACACGAGATTTTGAGTGAACTTACGGTCAATCTGACATGACTGGTCGAGGCATGAACGTCACAACAGTGATAATCCAGTAGGCTGCCTTACTATACTATAACGCTGTCTTCGAACACGGAAGCCAGATTCTTTCTCTGGTGGAAAGACGATTAATGCAGTGATACACAGACTGTAAGCAAGGGATGATTTTTCCATTATTACGCGTGAGACATGTTCACTGAATAACTATACTAGACGTTATAATTAAAGTGCAGCTATTCACAGAAGTCCAGTGTGGGTTGTAATTATTGTATGGCCAGCGAAACTTGACAGACATTGTAATTCGTTAATGCGGAACCGATTTACGCTGTAAAAATATTAATTCCATTTTAACCATCATGCGCAAATCTAGCTTTCTGAATGGAAGTAAGACGTGTAGAAATGGTTCGATATGTAAAGGATTAGGAACGGGATGTGAGCAGAACAGGTTAAACAAGTGAGAAAGAATTTCGGCGCTGGTACAAATTTTAATTCATTGCTTCGGTCTATCCCATTATCGTAGGTAAAGGTGAGACTCAGTGTTTCTCAGGAACAGCAGCTTTATATGGTTAAGTGAGAAAGACATAATGTTATTTTCTTATTAACAGCCGCTTACACAATTTGTTCAATATGAGAACCGGAGACATTGAGGAGATACCTGCGCCAGATTTGCAGCTCTTGCCAAAATTGGGACTATTTTTTTTTTCTTTCAGCGTAAATCGGTTCCGCATTAACGCACTATCGTATCTGCCAAGTTACGCTGCCATATGATAATTACACACTGGACCTCCTCAAGTAGATGCACCTTAATTGTAACTGCCCAGTATATTGCAAATGCGTAATCAGCAATTTATGTTTAATAAATCAATTTATCAAACTGATGCTGAGAGACATAATGTAAGAGGGGGAAGGCTGGGGTCGTGCGCAGTCGCCAGCCCGCCAGCCCCCTTCCAGGGCCGGTGATCTGTGAGCGTCCCGATGCGTCTTTGGAGCGCCGCCAGTGCTCACAGTTACGGCAGCGTGTGACAGCTGCGCCGATGTTTTAGCGGAAACTTGACACTTGCTGCATCACGTCATCGTTGCGTCACTGGTGCGTAAGAGGTGTGAAAGAAATTCGTTTCCAAAAGCACTCATACGACACATATGAACGCATATAATTAAACAGAAGCAACTGTGCACGTAGTGAACTAAAACAAGCACGCTGCTATATATGTATGGACTCATGAACACACAAAAGCATTGCACCATTTTATACGCATAAGCGCGCGCACACACGCATACACATACACATACACACACACATACACACACACACACGCACGCACGCACACACACACACACACACACACACAAAGAGAGAGAGAGAGAGGGGGGGGGGGGGAGTGGAGTGAGAGATCAGCATATACACTGAACCGCGAAAGAAACTGGTATAGGCATGCATATTCAAAAGAGAGATATGTAAACAGACAGAATGCGACGCTGTGGTCGGCAAAGCCTACGTAAGGCAACAAGCGCCTGGCGCAGTTTTAGATCCGTTACTGCTGCTACAGTGGCAAGGTATCATGATATGAGTGAGTTTGAACGTGTTGTTATAGTCGGAGCACCAGCGATGGGACACAGCATCTCCGAGGTAGCTATGAACTATGGATTTTGCCGTACGACTAGTTCACGAGTGAACCGTGAATATCAGGAATCCGGTAAAACATCAAATCTCCGAAATCGCTGCGGCCGAAGAAATATCCTGCAAGAACGGGACCAACGACGACTGAAGAGAATCGTTCAACACGGCAGAAGTGCAACCCTTCCGCAAATTGCTGCAGATTCCGATACTGGGCCATCAACAAGTGTCAGCGTGCGAACCATTCAACGAAACAACATCGATGGGGGCTTTCGGAGCCGAAGGCCCACTCGTGTACCGTTGATGACCCCACGACGCAAAGCTTTACGCCTCACCTGGGCCCGTCAACATCGACATTGGACTGTTGATGACTAGAAACATTTTGCCTGTTCGGACGAGTCTCGTTTCAAATTGTATCGAGCGGATGGACGTGTACGGGTATGGAGACAACCTCGTGAATCCGTCTACCCTGCATGTCAGCAGGTCGGCCGTTGTGGCCGATCGGTTCTAGGTGCTTCAGTGTGGAACCGCGCGACCGCTACGGTCGCAGGTTCGAAACCTGCCTCGGGCATGGATGTGTGTGATGTCCTTAGGTTAGTTAGGTTTAAGTAGTTCTAAGTTCTAGGGGACTGGAGACCTCAGATGTTAAGTCCCATAGTGCGCAGAGCCATTTGAACCATGTCAGCAGGGGACTGTTCAAGTTGGTGGAGGTTCTCTAACGATGTGGGGCGTGTGCAGTTGGAGTGATATGGAACCCCTGATGCGTCTAGTTACGACTCTGGCAGGTGACACGTATGTAAGCATCCTGTCTGATCATCTGCGTCCCTTCATGTCTATTGTGCATACCGATGGACTTGGGCAATTCCAGCGACAATGCACGAATTACTACAGAGTGGCTCCAGGAATACTCCTCTGAATTTAAACACTTCCGATGGCCGCCAAACTCCCTGGACATGAACATTATTGAGCATATCTGGGATGCCTTGCAACGTGCTGTTCGGAAGGGATCTCCACCCCTCGTACTCTTACGGATTTATGGACAGCCCTGCACGATTCATTGTGCCATTTCGCTCCAGTAGTACTTCAGACATTAGTCGAGTCCATGTTAGGTCATGTTGTGGAACTTCTGCATGGTCGCGGGGGCCCCACACGATATTAGGCAGGTTTACCAGTTTCCTTGACTACTCAATTTATATTAGAAGTAGTCGCTATGTTGGAGAGCTATATCGCCTGTTGTCTCAATGAGTGGAATAGTTCTCGTGGAGTTGGTGTTGGTACAACTTCCACTGGCCCTCTGATTTACGGTAAAGTGCATTACGGACAAGATAGAGGTTCGCAATGGGAATGATCAGTGAGTAGAAGCATAGGAAACTCCATCATTGAAGGCGCTACCCTTTTGAAACGCCACTTTGTCAGTGACGTCATAGACTCTGTCATCTTTTGGTTGCATTTATTCCACGGTATGTCATTGTGTCAAGTGGTCTTCCAAACCACTGACTCGCCTTGAAGATGACTGTACAGTTAGGACCCGAAATATCGCAAGATGCAAAACAGGGTCATCGGGGCTCAATTCGAAGCGGGACACAACAATGAAGACAATACTGCTCTAGTCATTGACATTCCAGGCCGAAGACGTGTCTGGAGACACCTCCGACAGTCTGAATGTCGCCCCCCAACCAGAAGTTATGGTCTTCGGTGCCATTTCAAATCATAACAGGATTCATTTGATTGTCATCCGCGACCCTCTTACAGCACATCGGTACATCGCCGACAGTCTACACTCCGTTTTATTGCCCTTCACGGCAATTCATACTAGGCTTATGTTTAAGCAAGATAATGCTCGCCCACACACGGCGAGAGTTTCTACTGTAGTGTTCACAACAGGTGGATGGCAAGAGCAATCGTCGGATAGCTCACGTAATCCTAGCCGACAGATGGATCACAGAGCAGCAAAACGCCCCTCAACTCAGTGCTTGACAATAAACGATCATCAATGTCACCAAGATCCATTTCCAGACGCTGGCTCACAGGAACCAACTTCCCACACGACCCTACTCTGCTAAACATACTTCGCAAGACACAGCCCTTACCTTCTGCCCACAGCACACTATTGATCTCTTGGACTGTGGAGAAATATCACCTGAAGTATTGAACCTCAGTTCATAATTGTACATAAAAATGGCGCGGTAAGAGTGCTGCAAAAACCAGGTACTTCTCAAGTTTTGTGGTGGCATACTCTTAATGGAAACGCCTAGGAGGGATGAAATGAGAACCAAGAATGTCCGCCATTGCCCCGTCCCCCATAGGTTGTCGAAATAGAGCTGTGAAGGAGAGCACGTGCTCCACTTTGTTCATAAATAGCAGTCTGTCCCGGATTCGATTCCCGGCCTGGTCACAGATTTTCTCCTTTTGGAGACTGGGTGTTGTGCTGTCCTTACGTTCCGTATCGACAAAATTGAAATTCAACTACTTAGCTGGCTGTATGGGGACGACCCAAAAGCCAACAAATTAAAAAAAATAGTAGTCCACTGACAAACTGTACAGTCACCAAGACAGGTATGACGCTTCGTTGCTACTGAATTATATTTTAACGTTTGACAAACGTTCTGCAAACATGAAAAACAGGGAAAGAAGATCGTATCCTAATGCCCCACTGACGACAAATCACTAGCAACAGAACACAAGCTCAGACTGGAGAAAGATGGCAAAGGGAAATTGCCTTATTCTTTTCAGTGGAACCATCCCGACATTAGTCTCCGGCGGGTTATGGAAATCATAGAAAACATAAATATGAATAACCGGACGAAGATCTGAGCTGCCGTCCACCGAATGCCAGTGTCTTAACAAGTGTGCCATCTCGCTCGGTCCACAAACATGAGCATACGGGCTTGATCCCTCAGTCACCGTGCTTGTGTTGATCACATCTCGACTGTTTTCAAAACGGATGCGAATATCTTTATTACTACACTACTGGCCATTAAAATTGCTACACGACGAAGATGATGTGCTACAGACGCGAAATTTAACCGACAGGAAGAAGATGCTGTGATATGCAAATGATTAGCTTTTCGCAGCTTTCACACAAGGTTGGCGCCGGTGGCGACACCTACAACGTGCTGACATGAGGAAAGTTTCCAACCAATTTCCCATACACAAACAGCAGTTGACCGGCGTTGCCTGGTGAAACGTTGTCGTGATGCCTCGTGAAGGAGGAGAAATGCGTACCATCACGTTTCCGACTTTGATAAAGGTCGAATTGTAGCTTATCGCGATTGCGGTTTATCGTATCGCGACATTACTGCTCGCGTTGGTCGAGATCCAATGACTGTTAGCAGAATATGGAATCGGTGTGTTCAGGGGGGTAATACGGAACGCCGTGCTGGATCCCAACGGCCTCGTATCACTAGCAGTCGAGATGACAGGCGTCTTATCCGCAAGGCTGTAACGGATCGTGCAGTCACGTCTCGATCCCTGAGTCAACAGATGGGGACATTTGCAAGACAACAACCATCTGCACGAACAGTTCGACGAGGTTCGCAGCAGCATGGACTATCAGCTCGGAGACCATGGCTGCGGTTACCCTTGACGCTGCATCAAGACCAGAGTGCCTGCGATGGCGTACTCAACGACGAACCTGGGTGCACGAATGGCAAAACGTCATTTTTTCGGATGAATCCAGGTTCTGTTTACAGCATCGTGATGGTCGCATCTTTGTTTGGCGACATCACGGTGAACACACATTGGATGCGTGTATTCGTCATCGCCATACAGGCGTATCGCCCGGCGTGATGGTATGGGGTGCCATTGGTTACACGTCTCGGTCACCTCTTCTTCGCATGGACGGCAATTTGAACAGTGGACATTACATTTCAGATGTGTTACGACCCGTGGCTCTACCCTTCATTTGATCCCTGCGAAACCCTTCATTTCAGCAGGATAATGCACAACCGCATGTTGCAGGTCCTGTACGGGCCTTTCTGGATACAGAAAATGTTCGACTTCTGCCCGGTAGCACTTTCTCCAGATCTCTCACCAACTAAAACGTCTGGCCAATGGTGGCCGAGCAACTGGTTCGTCACAATACGTCAGTCACTACTCTTGATGAACTGTGGTATCGTGTTGAAGCTGCATGGGCAGCTGTACCTGTAGACGCCATCGGAGCTCTGTTTGACTCAATGCCCAGGCGTATCAAGGCCGTTATTACGGCCAGAGGTGGTTGTTCCGGGTACTGATTTCTCATGGTCTATGCACCCAAATTGCGTGAAAATGTAATCACATGTCAGTTCTAGTATAATATATTTGTCCAATGAATACCCATTTATTATCTGCATTTCTTCTAGGTGTAGCAATTTTAATGGCCAGTAGTGTATTTCCGACAGTCTCATTGAAGAGAGTGTGACTATTGGCTATATCTACCTATTGTGCCACATCTCATGTAGGACTTGTAAGAGTAGTGGTTGTCATCAGTGCGAAAGAAAAAGCTACGCGTCTCCCATTGAACGACTCAACAGTATGTGCTGCAAGGTCACACTATTACGCAAACGCCCAGTTGTGGCGTTTTCTGCATTTACCTCTTGACATTTGTTACTGGTGAATTGTCTGTGTCAGGAGCCTGACAGATTATCTTTATACAGTTCGTAAATTGTTGTCATCAATCGCTCTCGGCTTTTCCTAGCTTTTCTATCGTCGTAAGAGGTCCGCTGTTTTCGTGATTTGGATGTTTTTTATGAGAATGCAAAGTCACCCTGTACGTTTCTGATTATTTAAAATTTTGGGCCACAGAAGCTCTAACCTGGACCTAATATTCCCTCACAATCGTTCTGCTAAAGGGATTCGTGAGGAAGGCAAAGATTTCGGTTCGAGGTTAAGCCTGACACGCAACTGTAATACATCCAGACTATTAAGTCCAGTATACTACCCGCCGCACAGCGTTTTACAAAAACTACCTTGTTTTCCAGTTTGTGAAAGTTAAAATAAGGAAATACGGACCCTGCTTTGGACTGGATGGGCTGCCGTTGCGCACTGTCCTGCGACGATCACTCTGATCGTATGCGACGATTTTTTTTTACATCGTTATTTTCTCTTAAACAACAAACCAGCTGCAAAGGAGTAAAATAAACGGAAATGTTAACTTTTTTTCTCCGCTGTTACTTGTTACATTTACAGTCGAAATCCCGGTCATGTAGAACACTTGGAAGTGTCCTACCGAACGAGGTAACACAGTGATCAGACAATAAATTGGGATTCTTGAGAGGCCGGTTTCAAACATCGTCGTTGTGCAGGCGTAACATCAAGCGCCTGCACGTCGGCCTGGAACGTTACAGCAGAGAGGGCTGTGAGACGACGCTGTCTAGGACGACACCACGGCAGGAGCGGCCCCTACACGAGGAGAACATAAGTGCTGCGCCGCGAAGCCGCGGCCGGACTAGAAAGACGAGCCGTCATCCAAACGCTTTAGCCATGACTTATCAACTGTTGCGTTTTGCTTGCACTGAAATTCTATATACCAAGGGACATCGATTATTCGCATGTCGCCAACTGCCTGCGACACCTCTTTGTGAAAACGCAAAGTACAGGGTTATTACAAATGATTTCACAGCTCTACAATAACTTTATTATTTGAGATATTTTCAAAATGCTTTGCACACACATACAAAAACTCAAAAAGTTTTTTTAGGCATTCACAAATGTTCGATATGTGCCCCTTTAGTGATTCGGCAGACATCAAGCCGATAATCAAGTTCCTCCCACACTCGGCGCAGCATGTCCCCCATCAATGAGTTCGAAAGCATCGTTGATGCGAGCTCGCAGTTCTGGCACATTTCTTGGTAGAGGAGGTTTAAACACTGAATCTTTCACATAACCCCACAGAAAGAAATCGCATGGCGTTAAGTCGGAAGAGAGTGGAGGCCATGACATGAATTGCTGATCATGATCTCCACCACGACCGATCCATCGGTTTTCCAATCTCCTGTTTAAGAAATGCCGAACATCATAATGGAAGTGCGGTGGAGCACCATCCTGTTGAAAGGTGAAGTCGGCGCTGTCGGTCTCCAGTTGTGGCATGAGCCAATTTTCCGCGGGGTACGCGTGAAACTTGCCCGCACGCGTTCAACCGTTTCTTCGCTCACTGCAGGTCGACCCGTTGATTTCCCCTTACAGAGGCATCCAGAAGCTTTAAACTGCGCATACCATCGCCGAATGGAGTTAGCAGTTGGTGGATCTTTGTTGAACTTCGTCCTGAAGTGTCGTTGCACTGTTATGACTGACTGATGTGAGTGCATTTCAAGCACGACATAGGCTTTCTCGGCTCCTGTCGCCATTTTGTCTCACTACGCTCTCGAGCGCTCTGACGGCAGAAACCTGAAGTCACGACCATATGTCAATGAATGGAGCTACAGCGAATTTATGAAATCGCTTCAATCATTTGTAATAGCCCTGTATTGTCAATTTAACTTACTGTAATAAACCCCATTAATAAGATTTGCTTGAAATTTTGTCTAGCTATCCGAGAAAACAGCTTCCTAGGCACCCTATATTAGACGAGTGGGCGGGATACGACAACCCGGCCATCGAGGTGCATTTTGTTGCGGTGTCGTCAGTTTGTTTCAAGTTAACATCGAGCTAATTTCTTCAAAGAGTCTATGTTCGCTTGTTGATCTGTCTCTGTCATTCGTGGTGCTGATTACTGTTGCTCTTAGCCTTTAGGTCATGTAGTATCGCTGAATCTTTGCAGTAGTTCGCCAGTCACCTGTTTCTCAACTTCAGGTATTGATGATGACTGTTGATTCGACTACGTCAGCGTCGTCGAGAGAAGATGAGGTGTGGGTGTTCCTTCGAATACGGGGTGTTTCATAAAGAGTCAAGCGATTTCACCACTGTGTCATCTACACGAATCAAGACAAAAGCCACAGGGAGTGGCTGCGCTGTTTGAGGCGGCATGTCACGCACTGCGCGGCCCCTCCCGCCGGAGGTTCGAGTTCTCCCTCGGGCATGGGTGTGTGTGTGTTGTTCTCAGCCTAAGTTAGTGTAACTTAGTTCAAGTAGTGTGTAAGTCTAGGGACCGATGAACTCAGTAGTTTGGTCCTTTAAGAATTCACACGAATTTGAACATTTTTGAAGACAAAAACTAGGGGTGAATTTTAACTTACACACCGGTTTACAGCATTTTTATTTTCAAAACAGCCATCCAATTTTAGAAAGAAGTGTCTTTTGCACGCAAACACAGACAACTCTGGAATATCTTTTACAATTACGTTTCGGTCAGACTTTTCTTTACCTTTCACAAATGTTCAATATACTTACCAATCGAGACACAATAAACATCCAGACAACGGTCAAACTCATTCCATACTTTTCCGAGAGTGTTTGGAGTTATTACCTTGATTGTTGTTGCTACGCCCGCTCATGTAGACCTAAATTGTTGGAAGAGGAAACTTCTAGACTAAGTCTTTGATAAACCGCCACAAAAAAATAAATCACACGTTGTGAGAGCAGGCAACCATGGATGTCAATAGCGTAATGCAAGATCCGCAGGTCCCTTAGGGCTCATCGATCGGTGACGCAACTCAATTTTAAGAAATTCTCTTACATGCAGGTGCCAGCGCGGAAGTAGACTACTCCAGCCTACTGAAAAATGAAATTTTCAGCCGTTCCGGGTAATTTGAGACGCTAAGGTCGCCATAAAACACGCCAGAAGGACGTATGAGGAACAGCCCTCAATTGTCACGACTTCTGCGGACTACGTGTAAAACTCAGTCGAATGCGCTATATTGCGGCGACCTGTGGATTTCCGCTTACCTAAACACCTGTTTCTTAAATATATTGGTGTCATCGTTGAACGTCTTAATCTGTAGGAGGTGCTTTGCCGTGCTGTCTACGAAAACGCACCACACTGTTGTAACGGAATTATATCTGTTGAAATGGAGAATGCAAAATTCCTTTTATCACTTTGTTATCGCCATCTCGACCAGACGAACATTGATTAATGAACGAGTAAGCGAGTTAACTGCACAGGACACTTACAGCTGGCGCCAAGGTGAAGCTTTAGTTTCAATGTGTGAATTAAAATTCATCCCAAGTTTCTCTCTTCATACATGCAGAAGGTGTTGTCTTGTGTAATCGGATGGACCTTTCTGCAACATCCTGTATTCTCAAGTTTATTGGTACAAACAAGGAGACCACACGGTAATTGGATTTTTGTGATTGTCTGTACTTATGTTACGTGAAGTTCAGAACTCAAACCAAGGTAGATCAATGCAACGCTCAAAAATTCTCGAGAAAAATTACTTTGAAGTTTTCCGAGCGTCTTTAATAATCTAAATTACGGTCGATTTTTCGACAGGCAGCTTGGCTACCATGTTGCGGTCGTAGTTTCGATTTCTGGCCGAAGCAAATTTTTAAACAAAGATGCCTGCCCTATGAGCATTAACCTGAAGCGTAAAACACATAAAGTTGGAAAAAATAGTAGCCCCCGAGACTGGCAATCGCTGGATCACTGGTTCGAATCTCGTTTTGGTTATTATCTTTTCCGTTTTTTCCGTTCATTTCGAATACCTACGTCACTTAAATATAAAATTGAACAAATATATACTAATTAAGATGTAACTGACATTTTATGGAAAATCCGGGTCTTCTTATTTCTAATCACACATTGCACACAAAAATCCAATTCTCATTGCAAATAAAAATTCCTAATTACCGATATTTATAAAAGATTGTTAATAAATATTTTTTATTGAAACAATATTACATATTTTTCGTCTCTGTATATTTTACGCTCCATGGAAATGCTCATGGAACATGCATCTTTGTTTAAACATTTATCACAGCTGGAAATCGAACCCAGCCCACCTTGGTAGCAGATGAGCATTCTGCCACACATCCGTACGGCCCGTAGGAAAACTAAATCTCTTTAGGGTGTTAAAACCGCTTGGAAAAGTCGATTTTGTCGAGAATTTTTTAGCTTAGGTAGATTGACGTTTGAGTTCCTACACTCATGTATTATAAATATGAAAAAATTGGGCAAGCGCGAGCAGGACTCGCGCACTGAGATTTCTGTATAAACTTAATTATTTATACCGTCAGTTCATCCATTCCTGGAACTGAGGATTTCGACGATTTTTGCCTGTTATCGAGATTGATACTGGCAAGATATAGGTCCAAGGAATTGCAAGGTGTTCGAGAACGATTTAATTTCAAGTTTGAAGTCAGATAACAAATGACAAAAGAAAAATTTTTGACGTGTGATTAATTAGAAATTACCAGTTTTCTGATGTTTTTCTTTGCTTGTACTGTGAAACCTTGCTTCTTGGCAAACTTCATGAATCTAGGTCAACAGGATGATGAGTGAGTTTACGAGTATCAAAATATGTGACCTAAATGGCCGTATTTTTTGACTGCATTGACTTAAAAGCTAACGTTGATTATACCGCCAAGGTACTATAAACCTTAGCATGTCAAATAAATTTCAGCTTGATACGTCTACCCGTCCCTGAAAGAAGGGGTCTCAACGAACGCACGGCACACAAAAATGGTTCAAATGGCTCTGAGCACTATGCGACTTAACAACTGAGGTCATAAGTCCCCTAGATTTTAGAAATACTTAAACCAAAAGAACCTGAGGACATCACACACATCCGTGCCCGAGGCAGGATTCGAACGTGCGACCGTAGCGGTCGCGCGGCTCTAGACTGAAGTGCTTAGAACCGATCGGCCACACCGGCCGGCCACGACAGACAGTCTGGTAACAAATGACAAAATTTCTTTTGCGTGTAATGTAATTACAAATCATACCTTTCGAATTTTTTCAAAATGTTCAAATGTGTGTGAAATCTTATGGGACTTAACTGTTAAGGTCATCAGTCCCTAAGCTTACACACTACTTAACCTAAATTATCCTAAGGGCAAACACACACACCCATGCCCGAGGGAGGACTCGAAGCTCCGCTGAGACCAGCGGCACAGTCCATGACTGCACGAATTTATTTATTTGCGTGTACTGTGAAACCTTGCTCGTTGGCAAATTCCATGATTGCAAGTCAACAGGAAGTATCCTGTAAGGTAGGTTGCGATGAGTGAGTTTGCGACTATCAGAATGTGCGACATATATGGCCGAATCTTTCGACAGCATTCACGTAGAAGATTGACTTTTTTACATTGCCAAGGCACCGTAGACCTTAAAATGTGACAGATTTAGAACTTGATACGTCTATCCATTGCTGAAAGATTTGGTTTTGAATAGTCGGACAGACTGACAGAGAGAAGGCACACGGACAATAAAGTAATCCTATAATGGTTCCCTTTTTAATGACCGAGATGCGGAACCCTAAAAAATACAAAAATGTGATTTCCATGTGGTCTCCGCCTGCCGGAGTGGCCGAGCGGTTCTAGGCGCTATAGTCTGGAGCCGCGCGACTGCTACGGTCGCAGGTTCGAATCCTGCCTCGGGCATGGATGTGTGTGATGTCCTTAGGTTAGTTAGGTTTAAGTATTTATAAGTTCTAGGGGACTGATGACCTCAGCAGTTAAATCCCATAGTGCTCAGAGCCATTTGAACCATTTTTTTTTTTTTTTGTGGTCTCCTCGCCTGCTAAGTAACACCCGACAGCGATAGTAAGATTTTATTACTCAACGAAAATTGTTTGGTTGCTTCTACCCAGATGGCCAAAAATAACAATATATGTGTTAGCGTTTAAAGGGTGCCTGACGAAGGACGTGAACGTTGGTCTAACCAAACAGCGATTCTCAGTCAGGAAGAAATTCGCTCCTACGCTGGACACGTCTAACGCCACTGACTCACACACACACACACACACACACACACACAGACAGGTTGTTCCAACAGCCAGCAGTAGCAGCCAGCGGGCAGTAACTCACGTGAGCCGTGCCGTCCGTGTGGCGTCGGCCGCACGACTGGTGCTGGTGTGTGGCCCGGCCGCGGTGGCCGCTCACCAGATTAAAATAGTATTTGATCCCCGTCGCCAAACTGCGCCCTCCTCTCGAGCAGTAGCGTCAGCCCCCCCAGCGCCGAGGCGTATCGGCATGCGAGCGCGGCAAGCGCCGCGACAATAAGCATATGGCGACCAGACGGATGGGCCGGCGTGCCGTGGGCGCGCCACACCGCTGCCAGCGGCGGCGCGGCCTCGAGCGCGTGCCACTCGGCGCAAGTCTATTTCCGCAGACAGTTGTTACTGGACAGGCATTCGAGCCTATCCAGAAACTGAAAAATTACTCCAGCTTATCGAAGAAACGGAACGCAAAAATGCAAGGGGGTGAATAAAGGAAAGCAATCATAACAGCTAATGACCGTTGTTCGCTTTAAAGTAGCTGTCATTTGACAGCTGGAGCGCTGCACAGCTCCCGTCTCCAATACACCAGGATGGCTGTACCGGCTGACACTACTCTCCCACTTCCGCTATACAAAGCATTACGCCTGCCACTTCTCAAGCACTAAAATTCCCCCCACCTCGTAAATTTCGCTTATTTCTAGAAACAAAAAGTTATACTCATACGTTATACTGACTAAACCAGAAGTTGTACAGAGTTTCTGGGAGACTATAAGGGAAAAATTGACAGGAATGGGGGAAAGAAATACAGTAGAAGAAGAATGGGTAGCTTTGAGGGATGAAGTAGTGAAGGCAGCAGAGGATCAAGTAGGTAAAAGGACGAGGGCTAGTAGAAATCCTTGGATAACAGAAGAAATATTGAATTTAATTGATGGAAGGAGAAAATATAAAAATGCAGTTAATGAAGCAGGCAAAAAGGAATACAAACGTCTCAAAAATGAGATCGACAGGAAGTGCAAAATGGCTGAACAGGGACGGCTAGAGGACATATTACGGATGTAGAGGCTTATCTCACTAGGGGTAAGATAGATACTGCCTACAGGAACATTAAATAGACCTTTGGAGAAAAGAGAACCACTTGTATGAATATCAAGAGCTCAGATGGAAACCCAGTTCTAAGCAAAGAAGGGAAAGCAGAAAGGTGGAAGCAGTATATAGAGGGTCTATACAAGGGCGACGTACTTGAGAACAGTATTGTGGAAATGGAAGAGAATGTAGATGAAGACGAAATGGGAGATACAATACTGCGTGAAGAGTTTGACAGAGCACTGAAACACCTGAGTCGAAACAAGGCCCCGGGAGTAGACAACATTCCATTAGAACTACTGACGGGCTTGGGAGACCCAGTCCTGACAAAACTGCCGGCCGGAGTGGCTGAGCGGTTAAAGGCGCTACAGTCTGAAACCGCACGACCGCTACGGTCGCAAGTTCGAAACCTGCCTCGGGCATGGATGTGTGTGATGTCCTTAGGTTAGTTAGGTTTAAGTAGTTCTAAGTTCTAGGGGACTTATGACCACAGCAGTTGAGTCCCATAGTGCTCAGAGCCATTTGAACGATTTTGAACCTGACAAAACTCTACCATCTGGTGAGCAAGATGTATGAGACAGGCGAAGTACCCTCAGACGTCAAGAAGAATATAGTAATTCCAATCCCAAAGAAAGCAGGTGTTGACAGATGTGAAAATTACCGAACTATCAGTTTAATAAGTCACAGTTGCAAAATACTTACGCGAATTCTTTACAGACGAATGGAAAAACTGATAAAAGCCGACCTCGGGGAAGACCAGTTTGGATTCCTTAGAAATGTTGGAACACGTGAGGCAATACTGACCCTACGACTTATCTTAGAAGAAAGATTAATATAAGGCAAACCAACGTTTCTAGCATTTGTAGACTTGGAGAAAGCTTTTGACAATGTTGACTGGAATACTCTCTTTCAAATTCTGAAGGTGGCAGGGGTAAAATACAGGGAGCGAAAGGCTATTTACAATTTGTACAGAAACCAGGTGACAGTTATAAGAGTAGAGGGACATGAAAGGGAAGCAGTGGTTGGGAAGGGAGTGAGACAGGTTTGTAGCCTCTCCCCAACGTTATTCAATCTGTATATTGAGCAAGCAGTAAAGGAAACAAAAGAAAAATTCGGAGTAGGTATTAAAATCCATGGAGAAGAAGTAAAAACTTTCAGGTTCGCCGATGACATTGTAATTCTGTCAGAAACAGCAAAGGACTTGCAAGAGCAGCTGAACGGAATGGACAGTGTCTTGAAAGGAGGATATAAGATGAACATCAACAACAGCAAAACGAGGATAATGGAATGTAGTCGAATTAAGTCGTGTGATGCTCAGGGAATTAGATTAGGAAATGAGACACTTAAAGCAGTAAATGAGTTTTGCTATTTGGGGAGCGTTTCTGAAGAAGAAAAATTTGTTAACATCGAGTATAGATTTAAATGTCAGGAACTCGTTTCTGAAAGTATTTGTATGGAGTGTAGCCATCTATGGAAGTGAAACATGGACGATAAATAGTTTGGACAAGAAGAGAATAGAAGCTTTCGAAATGTGGTGCTACAGAAGAATACTGAAGATTAGATAGGTAGATCACATAACTAATGAAGAGGTATTGAATAGAATTGGGGATAAGAGGAGCTTGTGGCACAGCTTAACTAGAAGAAGGGATCGGTTGGTAGGACATGTTCTGAGGCATCGAGGGATCACCAATTTAGTATTGGAGGACAACGTGGAGGGTAAAAATCATAGAGGGAGACCAAGAGACGAATACACTAAACAGATTCAGAAGGATGTAGGTTGCAGTAAGCTCTGCGAGATGAAGAAGCTTGCACAGGATAGAGTAGCATGGCGAGCTGCAATAAACCAGTCTCAGGACTGAAGACCACAACAACAACATGTGACCAAAAGTATGCGGTCACCTGGCTGAAAAAGAGTTACAAGTTCGTGGCGCACTCCATCGATAATGTTGAATTCAATATGGTGTTGGCCCACTCTTACCCTATGACAGCTTCCACTCTCGCAGGCACACGTTCAATCAGGTGCTGGAACGTTTCTTGGGGAATGGCAGCCCATTCTTCACAAAGTGCTGCACTGAGGTGAGGTATCGATGTCGGTCGGTGAGGCCTGGCACGAAGTCGGCGTTCCAAAACATCCCAAAGGTGTTCTATAGGATTTGGGTCAGGTCCCTAAGCAGGCCAGTCCATTACAGAGATCTTATTGTCGTGTAACCACTCCACTACAGGTGCCCGATCGTGTTGAAAGATGCAATCGTCATCCCCGAATTCCTCTTCAACAGTGGGAAGCAAGAAGGTGGTTAAAACATCAATGTAGGCCTGTGCTGTAATAGTGCAACGCGAAACAACAAAGGGTGCAAGTCTCCTCCATGAAGAACACGACCACACCGTAAGACCACCGCCTCCGAATTTTACTGTTGGCATTACACACGCTGGCAGATGACGTTCACCGGGAATTCGCCATATCCACACCATGTCATCAGATTGCCACATTGTGTACCGTGATTCGTCACTCCACACAACGCGCTTTTCCACTCTTCAATCGTCCAATGTTTACGCTCCTGTCACCGAGCGGCATTTACCGCTGTGATGTGTGGCTTATGAGCAGCTGCTCGACTATGAAATCCAAATTTTCTCACCTCTCGCCTAACTGTCATAGTACTTGCAGTGGATCCTGATGCAGTTTGGAATTCCTGTGTGATGGTCTGGATAGATGCCTGCCTATTACACATTACGACCCTCTTAAACCGTCGGCAGTCTCTGTCAGTCAACAGACGAGGTAGGTCCGTACGCTTTTGTGCTGTACCTGTCCCTTCACGTTTCCAGTTCACTATCACATCGGAAACAGTGGACCTAGGGATGTTTAGGAGCGTGGAAACCACACATACAGTCATATGACACAAGTGACTCCCAATCACTTCACCACGTTCGAAGTCGGTGATTTCCGTGGAGCGCCCGATTCTGCTCTCTCACGATGTGTAATTGCTACTGAGGTCGCTGATGTGAGTACCTGGCAGTAGGTGGCAGCACAATGCACCTAATATGAAAAACGTATGTTTTTGGGGTGTCCGGATACATTTGATCATATAGTGTTGCTGTCATTTGACAGCTGGAGCGCTGCACAACTCCTGTCTCCAAACCACCAGGGTGGCAGTACCAGCTCGCACTACGTTCCCTCTTCTTCTGCACAAAGCATTACGCCTGCCAGTTCTCAAGCACGAAACGTTTCCCGACCGAAAATTTCGCCTATTTCTAGAAAAACGTCACACTGATCCGAGAACCGACTGGTAACACGCTAAGAAACACGAAAGAGATCTCAGGGTGATTTTTTCCACCGTGTACGAACTCTAGGGATTGATCGATGAGAGGATAAGGAACAAAAAACATCTAGTGAACTTACGTTCGGAAATGCATGGTTTCCGTGCTAGAGACCATTTATTCAATCATACATTGTTACAGTGATTGCGGTCTTATACGTGCTGTACCATGCAGCCACAGATACAGTATGTATTGAAAATCGTTTCTATGTGCCTCAACGCAAGCGTGTACGCGCCGTAGCATGTTCTGTCTCACACGTTCACATCGGCCAGGCCGCATCCGAACAGTGTCAAAGGCGGCATGAATACGCTGCTCCAGTATCTCCACGTCTGGCTTTGTTTCTGCATACACGATACTTTCGAGATGGCCCCATAACCAGAAATGGCACGGGTTGAGATCAGGTGAACGAGCAGGTCATGCAACTAGACGCCCCCACCCTCCCCGGCCGACCCATTGACCAGGGAGGACACGATAGAGTTGGGTCCGGACGTTAATGGTGAAGTGAGCTGGAGCACTATCACGTAGCAGTTACCTAACCCTTCGAATCATCAATGGCATTCTTTCAGCAGGGGAGGAAAGCTATCCGCAAAAAACGCCGATAGTTCCGGCCTGTTAGGCGACGTGGAAGGAAGATTGGTCCCAAAATACGGTCGCCAGTTATCCCGGCCCATACATTCCTGTTGCACCGATGCTAATGATTCGCTGTCACTATACCACGGCGGTTCTGCATATTATCCCATTGACGAAAGATGAAGATACCACTCCGCGTAAAGGTGGCTTCATCTGTGAATAGGATGGATGACACAAATCCCGGAATAGTGGTAACCTGGTGAAGAAACCATCGAGAAACTGATCCCGATGTGGAAAGTCTGTTGATAGTACGCTATAATACCCTGCACTGCGGGCCAACTGCCTGGTACTGACACGGCGCTCGCGTTCCACAGTGTTAATCACATTTTTCTCCAAGTATGGTGTCCGAATACTTCGAGTACGTCCTTCATGATTTCCTGCTTCCTGAAACGATGCTATCTCAGTCAAACGGCGAAATGCAAACATTGAATGCTGTGGTTGTTGTTGGCGGGGATAGATCAATTGCTACAACCTTGCTGCCCATCGCCCGTTGCTATTTGCCTTTCCGTAAGTAAACAATACGTCGGCAAGCTCTCGATTCGAATACGGAACCACTGTGTACAACGCTGTATCACACCCACTACAAGGAGAGTAAGAAAGAGAAGAGAATCGGACATAACATTACTAATTACTATGGCAGGAACGGGCGCTAGGGCATGACGTTTGAGGAGCAGTATCACCCTCTAGGAGGAAACCACGAATGTTCAAATGTGTGTGAAATCTTATGGGACTTAACTGCTAAGGTCATCAGTCCCTAAGTTTACACACTACTTAACCTAAATTATCCTAAGGACAAACACCCACACCCATGCCCGAGGGAAGACTCGAACCTCCGCCAGGACCATCCGCACAGTCCATGACTGCAGCGCCTCAGACCGCTAGGCTAATCCGGCGCGGCAAACCACGCATAATATAACTGTGGCTGCATGGTACAGCGCGTATTAGACCGCTGTCTCTGTAACGAAGTATCATTGAATAAATGGTCTCTAGAATGGAAACCATGCATTTCCGGACATAAGTTCGTTAGACCTTTTTTGTACCGAATCCTCTCATCGATCAGTCCCTTGAGTTTGTACACGGCGGAAAAAATCAGCCTGGACACCAAACGTAAATTTCTTAATTTATGTGTAAGATAAAAACATTAAAGTTCGTACTTGTTGCGAGTTAAAAATAAGATAAGAAACAGATTGGGTGTTAAAAATATATTTAAAAAATTCCTTGCGTGTGTGCATTTCAGGTCCCATATTTCGTGAAAATGTTGGGATAAAATCATAACAACTGTTCCGAATTAATATGTAACTGAATTATCATTTCTTTAGTACAATGGTTACTCAGAGTACTAATGGTTACAGAATAGACAAATTACGAGTGTCAACTGTCGCTGGCCCCTGTAAGGCGGACGAGGCATCTACGTAATTGCTTTTCATCGTTTCTTCATACGACGCTGCCAAAGCCACCGAATTCGTTCGGTACTGCAGTTTTTAGGTCTTTTGGATCCTTTTTATGGTATTATTCAGAGACTGCAGTGTCACACCGAAGTTGGCAACGCGAATCGATACCACAAACGTTAGCGAAGGCTCATTGTAGTCCGTAACAGTCAATGGAAGGCCCTCCAGAAGACCACTCGTCCCTCTCGGCACAGCGGCGCCCTCACGTTGAGGTCAATATAGTGTCGACTAAGCAAGAGCTAAGCCCAGTTTGAGACCTCAGATACGGCAGTCAACATCATCATGCAGGACAGTGAGAGTTCTTAAAGTTTCTGATGAAATATGCTTCCGTAAATGTTTCATTTTTACTGCAAGAGAACAGTTTGTTAATGAGCGCCTCAAGTGACGCTTTGCTAGTTAATGACAGTTATAAATTGCACAAGAATCCTGTGGTGAAGGAATGTGTCAAAGTCAGGTAAATCTTTTTTTTTTCATTTATGTAATAAAGCGAACTAGTATTTCATCTACATCTACATCTACATTTATACTCCGCAAGCCACCCAACGGTGTGTGGCGGAGGGCACTTTACGTGCCACTGTCATTACCTCCCTTTCCTGTTCCAGTCGCGTATGGTTCGCGGGAAGAACGACTGTCTGAAAGCCTCCGTGCGCGCTCTAATCTCTCTAATTTTACATTCGTGATCTCCTCGTGAGGTATAAGTAGGGGGAAGCAATATATTCGATACCTCATCCAGAAACGCACCCTCTCGAAACCTGGCGAGCAAGCTACACCGCGTTCTAGTTTGATCAGCCTTCTCCCAGAGCAGTCAAAGAATCCACAGTTATGGCCGGACGGAAGAAGTTGTATCTGGTCACACCTTTCGAAGCGGACTTTCCTCTGACTTGTTCAGAAATGGCTCTAACCACTATGGGACCTAACATCTTAGGTCATCAGTCCCCTAGACTTAGAACTACTTAAACCTAACTAACCTAAGGACATCACACACATCAAAGCCCGAGGCAGGATTCGAACCTGCGACCGCAGCAGCAGCGCGGTTCCGGGATGAAGCGCCTAGAACCGCTTGGTCACAGCGGTCGGCCCTCCCACTTGTCTTTTCTATAATTCTGGGCATATTTATGATTCATATTGTTGCGCTGTAGGTCCTAATAGTGCTCCGCGAACTCTTCACAACAATAACCGTATCAATGTCCTATCTACCATAAACACGTTTCCACGCTACACCAATTTATAAATTCACTCAAAGGTAATTCGTGACAATCACACGCATGCGCCTACAGTGGTACGATGCAGTCACGGGAAAAACAAATACTGCGCGATAAACACTTAAAAGACATGATATATCCGTTATGAGCTCAAACACTGTTTACACACCATTAGTATCATAGTTTTCGTGCCAAAATTTACTATTTCATTATTAAAATAAAAATTAAATCAAATAACCCGTGCGCGATTCCACGTGAAATCAGAAGTGCGATATTCTCTTCTTCCCTGTGTAGCTAAGCAAGCACCTCTTCCGCGTCCCGCCAGCGGGCATGAGCGCTCTCTACCGCGCCGGCGATCGGCGTGAGCTCTCTCTCACTAGGCGACCATCAGACCTGCTAATCACGGATCAGGTACATTGTAGACTGTAGAGGGACCGGTCCTGAGTACCTGGCTAGGGGCATTTCATGCGGCCGTCCTACTTTACGAGAAAAGTCGATGTAGAAGTTTCATACGTACCGCCAATACCAGTAACGTTATTCATATTACGAATAAGTGAGCGTAGCGCACTGGTAAAGTTTTATGGGAACCGAGCTTATGGGGCTCAAATCCTGCTTGTATACTTTTTTTCCAATTCCATCGTACAGAATACCATTAAATAAAGTAGTATATATCACGGAAAATTAATGTAAATAATCATTTTCGCCGTAGTAATTTCATTAATACATGCATCATTACAACGAACTTTCGTAAACTGTGTATCCCGTTTGTTGCAGAATAGACTACAGAATAGTCTTTCCCGCTGTCACTTGCATTGCCTGCTGTGCTAGAACAGACTTCCGGATGGTATTTGCCGTAGAAGCAACAGAAGCACAAATTCGTAGAAAACGCCGCACATATTTAACAAAAGCTACTGCACTACAGTATACGGATTTTTAAGAAGCGATGACGGAAAACAGTTTGTTTAAATTCAAAAAGATTGTTGTATCTTCGGACAACTTCGATGCGATCATATTTGATCATTCCTGTGAAAGCAGGTTCACTACATTGATAGAGAATTAAAGAACGTATTATTATGGAATCCTACCTAGAAACAATTTCTCTATCTCTAACATTCGGGAGAATTTTGAATTTTTCTGCCAGCGTTGTAGCTGTGATCTTTAGACGCTGCGCTACGCTCGCTTAATCGAAATGTGACTAACGTTACAGACATAGGCAGTAGGTATGAAACTTCAACATCGATTATTTCGGAAACTAGGAATTGTCGCTTGAAAAGCTGTTAACCACGTACTAAGGGCAGGCCCCTCTCCAACATACTTGAGACTCATCAAACTCCCTTGCCCGCATCTCGTGGTCGTGCGGTAGCGTTCTCGCTTCCCACGCCCGGGTTCCCGGGTTCGATTCCCGGCGGGGTCAGGGATTTTCTCTGCCTCGTGATGGCTGGGTGTTGTGTGCTGTCCTTAGGTTAGTTAAGTTTAAGTAGTTCTAAGTTCTAGGGGACTGATGACCATAGATGTTAAGTCCCATAGTGCTCAGAGCCAGCCAAACTCCCTTGTCTATCGCTTAGCACTGGTAACTGCAGGATGTCTATCCACGCACAAGTTCTGCCAGTTATGTGAGACATGTGAGCTGAAGATCACCTTGAGCAGCTGTGTGTGATGCTTAATTCTACTAATTTACAAGCGCGAAAAGCATGTTGTTCGGATTCGGTGGAAGATATTTATTGACTTTCAGAACGTGCCCATGCAGCCATCTCAACACTACGCATATTATCCTGCAGTTCGTTTTCGACAGTTCAGAGTACCCTGATACGAAGTTACATAGGCTTAACAAAGGACAGATGCTGACGTAAAATAAATGTTCACATCCACAGAATTCTGAAACGAGTGAACAAGACAAAAATGTAACGAATGTACATAGAGGTTTTAACTTAAATTCAACTTTACTACCTGCTGTTTTAGTTGAAGATTTGTGGGCGTTGTTGTTTAATTCTTATTTATACGCTCTTGTTATAGAACTAGCCTGAGTTGTTTGCTTTCTACTTAAGGAGTTCAAATAACATTTCTTTGATTTACATAAAGGTTTATACTTAATTCATTTCATAGCTGCTCATTCATTGTTCTGATCTTCTGTGCTTGTAGGTGTTAATTGATGAGGTAACTAACCTTTTAGAGATGCTTCATATATTTTTTGGAACATATGTAAACTAACTATGTGTTCTAGTAGTGGCTGAAATCATAGTATGCGTTATTTTAATTATTTTTGAGACAGAAGCTCTACGCAACGTCATGCTGTTATAACCTCAACTGAAAATTTCTCGGATTTCAAATATTAAATACTTATCTCATTTTCTTACACTCATTTGTGATTGTTAAATGTCACAACTTCTTATTTAAATTCGTCTTTTTTTCTGAGTGAAGCATTATGTTTTTTGTGGCCTGGTGCCTTACTACTCCCAGCTCCTCGCTTGCTAAAGTATTTCATCAAATTTTATTGTCGTGAGTTCGACCGTAGGAGTATGAATTTGCAATCGAATATTTTCTACGCAGCGTCAGTGAAAAATAACCAGGGTTTTCATATTAATATTTCAATTAGGACTTATTAATTAAAACATCAGCTAGAGTAAGAAACGAGTGTATGAATTGGGGTATTTAAACCTCCTGTTCGACTGAGATAGCTCAGCTATTTCCAAAAGCTCTAAAAGTAACTAATACCAACTGCTACAGGGCTTTCGTGTGTTTTAGAGATATTGGGTCATGCAAGCGGACCTCCTATAAAACCTATTATCTCGCTATGAATAAATGAGGGTTCTGATCGTCAGTATGTGTAAGCAATCAATAAAAGGAACCGAAGAGTTAAAACTTGAGTTATATTTTGACATATGTTTGATTAAATAAATGTAAAATGAAGTAATTAAAAGCCACAAGAAATTAGAAGAAAGTAGTCAAAAGTGTATGCTAAACTATATGGCGAGGATCTCTTATTGTAAATTTAGGTTATAAGACCAAAGAGCTTCTAGCCTGAAGCAATCAATCATGTGCTTGCCAAAAAGGGTAAATTCAGGAGAAGTACGAGAGGCTGGCTCTGAGCACTATGCGACTTAACTTCTGAGGTCATCAGTCGCCTAGAACTTAGAACAACTTAAACCTAACTAACCTAAGGACATCACACACATCCATGCCCGAGGCAGGATTCGAACCTGCGACCGTAGCGGTCGCTCGGTTCCAGACTGTACGAGAGGCGTTCAATAAGTAATGCACCCCTTTTTTTCTGAAAGATGGTTGGTTTTATTCACGATTCCACTACGCCTTATTATTCCCCACACTTTTGGCTACAAAATCCTATTTTACAACTTCAATTCCACTCAATGCGAAGGGCTTACGCCATCTTACTGGGGGGGGGGGGGGGGGGGCTGTGTAAGCCTGCATGGCACTACTCTACTGGTCGACGTCGGAGGCAACGTCTTGCTGCATCAGTAACCTCCCCATCATCCACGTACTGCGCTTCCCAAGGAGTGCATCCTTCACTGGGCCGTGCAGATGGATGTTGGAAGGTGCGAGATCCGGAATATTGGGTGGATGAGGAAGAAGAGTCCAATGAAGTTTTGTGAGCTCCTATCGGGTGGGCAGACTCATGTGAGGTCCTTGCGCTGTCACTAAAAAGGAGACGTTCGTTTGCATTTTTGTGGCGACGAACACGCTGAAGTCATTTCGTCAGTTTCACAGTTGATGGTTGCACCATGAGGAAGGACATCGCACAGAATAGCCCCTTCAGAGTCCCAGAAGACAGTCCCCTTGACTTCACCGGTTGATGGTGAGGCTTTGAGCTTTTTCTTCGGAGGAGAGGTGGTGTGTCAACAGTGCATGGATTGCTATTTTGTTTTCGGTTCGAAGTGATGAACCCCTTTGGTTCGTTGCCCGTGACGATGTTCGACAGGAAATTTTCACGACCAGCCTCTTAGCGCGTAAGCAATTCGGTGCAGATGGTCCTTTGTTGCTCTTTGCCGTCTTCTGTTAGGCGGCGAGGAACCCAGCGGGCACACACCTTTGAGTATCCTAAATGGTGGACAAGTTTATCAGAAGTACCAACAGAGGAGTCCAGTTGTGCAGCGAAGTGTCTGGCTGTGATTCGTCCATCACCTCGAATGAGAGTGTCCGCACGTTCCAACATTGCAGGAGTCACTGTTGCGTGCGGTAGGCCGGCACGCGGAAGACCGTGCTGGTTTGCGCGACCTTGTTGCGAAGATGACAGACGCACCGCCCAACGACTCACCGTGCTTTTGTTGATTGCCAGGTCTCCACAGACATTGAGCAGCCGCGCGGTTAGAAGAGCCATGTCACGGATTACGCAGACCCTCCCGCCGGAGGTTCGAGTCCTCCCCCTGGCATGGGTGTGTGTGTTGTTCTTAGCATAAGTTAGTTTAAGTTAGTTTAAGCAGTGTGTAAGTCTAGGGACCGATGACCTCAGCAGTTGGTCCCTTAGGAATTCACACACATTTGAACACACATTGTGCAAGCGCCTATGAATATCTGCGATGCCCTGGTTATCCGTCAAAAGGAACTCAATGACAGCTCTCCGCTTGGACCGCAACTTCATTACAGACGCCATTTTGAAGACTGTACGTATATCGTCGCCACCTAAAGGAACTTCCTGAAAATATACACAGTGAAGCGGTAGTGTTCCAAGATGTCCCACAACAAATTCTGCTCTTTTCCGATCGAAATTAGCAGAGAAAAAATGTTGCATCACTTATTGAACCGCCCCCCCCCCCCCCCCAGGTATCACATCGCCTTCGGCTAAACGGAAAAGTTCTTCGCAGTTTCCCATGGAGTGCGTGCGTGTGACGTTGTTGAGTGTGATCCGTCAGTCAGATTCGACCGTTAACTTCAGTTGACGCCTTGGTGCTGTCCGAAACGTGGAGGCTGTGTACCTGTACGTGATTTCACCATCTCCCTCCTGTCTCATGATTGTCGACAACATAAACCCGACAATACACGCTACACACATTGCAGAGGAATTCTGTCTTGCGCAAGCGACGATTACACAGCTTTGTTACTGCCCAAGGATGTTTCAGCATTTTATGTGCTACCTTCAATGTGATTTTTGTTTATTTTCTTTCTCAGTTGACGCTGTTAGTTGTGTATGCTAGTAGTTTTGTAATAGCGTTGTGTAAGAAAGAAAATAAACAAAAATTACGCTTAATATAGCACATAAGGAGCCGAAACCTTATAACGGTGTCTTGCATAAGGCGGAATTCCTCTCCATATCTTCTTAGCAAGCAGGGAAAATGACAAGAGCTGAGGCCGGCCGTGGTGGCCGTGCGGTTCTAGGCGCTACAGTCCGGAACCGCGGGACTGCTACGGTCGCAGGTTCGAATCCTGCCTCGGGCATGGATGTGAGTCATGTCCTTAGGTTAGTTAGGTTTAAGTAGTTCTAAGTTCTAGGGGACTGATGACCTAAGATGTTAAGTCCCATAGTGCTCAGAGCCATTTTTTTTGACAAGAGCTGAAACACCTAAAACATTATTATTATCATAATCTTCGATACTGCATTTTAGACATTTGAAACGCCGAAACGGTGTCTACCAGGCATTGAGCAACGTGGAAAGTAAAGCGAGTAGTTGAGCCTCTGTCGACATTGGAGGAGACAGCGACTATATCTTATTTGAAAATAGTTTGATTCAAAATGCTTAAGGCCTTTTGTTCTTAAATCTCAATTTAATTATTGAGCATGAGTTAACGTTTATAAGAGTGGGACTTCGTGATTGTTCGTAGAGTACAGCCGCGCGGGATTAGCCGAGCGGTCTGGGGCGCTGCAGTCATGGACTGTGCGGCTGGTCCCGGCGGAGGTTGGAGTCCTCCCTTGGGCATGGGTGTTTGTGTTTATCCTTAGGATAATTTTGGTTAAGTAGTGTGTAAGCTTAGGGACTGATGACCTTAGCAGTTAAGTCCCATAAGATTTCACACACATTTGAAAATTTTTTGATTTTTTTCGTAGAGTACATGTTCATCGGAATACGCTATCTAATTGTAAATGTCATTCGCAGAAGCTCTTGTCTAAGAGTCGTGTTTAATGTTTCCAGAAATAGTATACTGTTCTGCAGTGGAGTGTCAGATTTAATGGAACTTCTCGAAAGATTATTATTTTGTGGCAAACGGGGGCTCGAAAAAATTGGTTTTGTGTGTGAATCTCTTACTAACCGAGCCATCTTAAGAGCCCGAACAGCTCCAATCTTCCACTGGCTCCCTCCTGTCTAACTTTGGTTTCAGACCTGCGACGCGTCAATTTTAGTGGCGCCGAGTGGCAGACAAACATTCGAGACTGTGGAAGTCTTGTGACGCCCCTCGCCCCCATTAGGAGGCAGGAAGCATCGGCCGCTGTCAGCTGAGCAGACCGCGGAAATGCTCGCCTCAGGCGGCGCGCCGCATTTCTCTTGGCTGTTCGCCACGTTTTGACACGTGCAAGCTAAAGGTGACGGACCCGGTATTTAAGGATCCGGGAATGACTTCCAGCACTCTTGTTTGTTGATGCTCTGATAAGCTTTCATAAACAGACGAGCGCTCCTACAAAACTGTTCATGACAAACCCTAGCAGTGAAGCACAGATAATGGACATTTGAATAATAATAATCATCAAATATTCACATAAAACGTACAGGATATGATTTCACTTCGATATCATTGGAGAGCCAACAGTTAAAAAATAATTTCATATTTCATCGTAGGCCCATTTCTAAGAAACAATATGGCATTACTGTTCTTTTCACGAAGATAAATATATCTGAAAATTAAACATTAATTTTCCCTCTCCAACCGAGTGCGAGCTGGAACCGCCAGGATAGCCGAGCGCGTTAACTCGCCGCTTCCGAGATTCGGGGAGATGCTCAGCCCATGCATCGAATACTCTCGGCGGGTTAACAACGAGGATCGGTGTGCCGCCCAGCCTGGATGTGATTTTTAGGCGGTTTCTCTCATCCACAAAGTAAAAACCGGGCTCATTTCAACGTCCTGCCACAGATACGAAGTGCACAGATATCACATTTGAGTATGTTCTGTACTCTAGACGCAGGCAGCAGGGCTGCACGAATTCCGTCGGTAGGGACAGGAATGGCATCTAGCCACCCGCCACCTACCGTCACTAGGTACGATATTACAGTGCCTGTGATTAACAGAAATACGATGCAGTGTTCCTTTGGACTTCGACTTTCAATTGAAGTATCTCCCCTGTATGGGAAGAAACATAACGAATCCACGAGTGCAGGTTGTAGATATAAGAATAACAAGTTTTGAGTCTGCTCGTGAGTCTTACTCGGATAGCCTAATGGTAAGACGACGTCTCGCAATAAGACGGAAATCCGGGGTCGAGTCCCAGTCGGGCACAAATTTTCATTGTCGTCATTCTATTGTAAAGCTGATGGTTGTCCATATTCGCAACTGCGAATAAGTTTTACGTACACTCTCCCTACGGTTGTAAAACTACCGTAGGCCTCGAAATGTGACCAACTGTTCATTCACGGTCTTGCACCATTCTGGAATGTAGGGATCCGTCATGGTAGTTTCTCATATCTCAAAAACTTCTCTAATTGGTTGAAGTTTGTCACTTGATATATGTTCAAGTCGGGCTGCTGCACTGTCAAAGCGCAACCCCCTCAGAATACCATGAAAGCCATCTGATAGGGACATTAGGCTCTCTCTTACAGCGGACCAGGGTTTCACACATATAGTACCTTTTTCACATCATAATTGCCTAAGAAATGACAATTTTAATGTGACAAATAGTATTAAAATGACGTGAGTGTCTATAGTGACAACGTGAGTAAGTAATACTCGCTATGAACTTGTAAAGTTAATACTGGCAGTAATTATTCTAGAACTGCTGCTACCATTCTTAGCGATAGTAATGTAAATGTAAAGGTCGTGTGACTAGGGTCTGCCGTCGGGTAGAACGTTCGCCGCGTGCAAGTGTTTCAATTTGACGCCACTTCGGCGACTTGCGAATCAATGGGGATGAATTGATGATGATTAGGACAACACAACACCCAGTCCCTGAGCGGAGAAAATCTCCGACCCAGCCGGGAATCGAACCCGGGCCCTTAGGATTGACATTCTGTCGCGCTGACCACTCAGCTACCGGGGGCGGACAGCGATAGTGATAATAATACTAATGACGATAATAATGACAGTAATAACAATAATGATAAAGGCAGATATTAAAAACGTTTTCTGTTATAGCGAGTTCTGGAGAAGGGAAATTTAAGGTGGCTGCACCAACTAAAAATACTAGGAAATGAAGAACATGTGGTTGAAAAGAAGAATGCGCAACGGTAACAAGTACGTACAGGGACAATAGTAATCATTATTGTTGCTTTAGTACATATATCATTAACAGTCTTCTGAAGCTGGAGCTATTATTCAGCTCTCTAATATTATGCGAGAAGTTATTCCAGAGTCGGATATAATATAACTCTAGCATTTATGTGTGTATTTGTGTGTCGGTGCGTGTGTCAGCTTTCGATTTAGTATTCTTACAAAATTCACTCATTTGTAAAGCATTATAAAATGAAAGGAATTGGGGAGTATTAATTCGAACTATTCCTAATTTATTATCAGTACAGTGCCTCCACTGTGCCGACATTCCAGTCGTGTAGTCTCAGCATAAGTGTCAGCCTGCCTCTGGAAAACAGAAAATGACTTGCCCAAAAATTTTCAAATATTTATGTTGGTATTATTACTTGCGTAGATACTGCTGTATTTCAAGTGCAACTGCATAAGGCCAAGAAGTACTAAGTATACATATGGGTCCACCGTACGTAGGAGTTTACGAAAATTCTGCAACGGTGTTTCAGTTAACCAGGCGCTCGTGGTGATCAAGGATAATACCGCACTCACTTGTCATCCACTTACAGGTTCCAAACGCAACCTTTGGACGGAGCACCACTGATCCAACACATATTGGCGATCTCGGCTAAGGAAGTGTGTTATTCTTGAATAGATGTCCTCGGTAACGAGATTCTACCAATGTAATCTTATGAATCGAGCTGATCACTTGAAACAACCTCCGCAGGTTTCCACTTTATATGTTAGCGAAAAGAGACTTTCGAAACACGTAAGAAATGACAGTGATAATACGTTTGATGTTTCAACCAGAGAAATGCAGCGAAATTTCTCTTATTACTTCAAAGATTGAGAGAAGGCAAAGTGAGTAATGGATGATCGCTATTTTTTTGCTGCAGAAGAGAACAGCAAATCATCTCACATAAGATCGTGGCCTTTTTTGTTCTAAAAAAGAATTCTTTATGGGCTTGGGATCGCTGCCTTTCGGTATAGTAAGCAAATCAAGCGGGTTTGACCTAGATAAGCGCCCTAGAAAGATATTTTCGAACAGTGTCAGGAGCCAAGAATTTTATGGCTGTTTGTGTTTTCTTCCTGAGAATCAGACGCCACAATTCTTTTGCCACGGGCTACAAGAGAAAGACAGTTTTTTTTCTTCAGTTTATCGAGATATCTAAGGTAAATGTTTGCGTGATGTTGTTACCTAGCTGCCAGAAAGGACAACAGCTCAAGTAAAGCTATAACTATACCTGCATTGTATGATCTGTACGTTTTATTGATTTTCAGTTCAACTAGCGCCTGAGAATGGCTAAAAAGTCGAAGTCATGACTGTTTGAAATAAATGAATAGTAATTTAAAGTCAAACGGCGAGAGTTTTTTTTTTCAAAATGTTCTACATGAATGTGGTCCTCCATGAAGGAAAAATCAATAACTATTTCAATTGATAAAGGCCGTATTCTAAGCACAAGCATTCTGAAAACATAAACAGTGGTTGAAAACATTCAACAGAGAGAGTGGGAGCCATTTTTATTAGAGTGTAGTGTATTTATTTTAAGGTCAAATTATGAAATTTGAACCTGAAGGGATGTAGTACGGCATCATGTTACTACCTGATTAATTAGCTAAATTGGTCGAATTCCATGCGAATTGCATTTCGATTGGTCACTGGTTGCAAGAGAGGAAACAAAACTTGTAATTAATGAGTGAAATAAGACTGTTTTAGCAAATAACCTGAACCAGTAAAACACATTCTTAAATTGGATTAAGCTACTGTAAAAGTTTACTCCTTCTGCATGAAATGTGCCTTTTATTCACCCATACCATTTCGAGATGTAAGAGTAACAAATATAATTGCATAAAGTTTCAATACTTTCGTTGCTAAATTTCTGCATCCTCAACTGGCTGTTTAGCTTATAACAGCATATACGACTGTATAGATGCTACATCTATTTACTGATAATCATATAAAGTCAACTATTGAATTTACTTTTATACTAAGTTAGATTACATTATATTCGTTTGTCGTCAGTCGGTAGGAAGAGGAAGTGGTATTAACGCCCGTCCACGACGACGAGGTCATCAGAGACGGAGATTAAGCAATTGAACCATTGAGATCTTTATTTCAAACGATCTAGCAGAACCACTGAACACCTAACTCAAGACAGCTGGACGGGGATTCGAACCGCCGTCCTTCCTAATGTGAATCAAGCGTCCTACCACTGCACCACTTACCTCGTCATCTTATAACTGTATATTACGCGATAATAATGCTCCCTTTGTGGACATAAAAGGTAAACCGCAGTAAAAGAACTAATATGCTGCAGATAAGTCTCTTCGTGCTATTATGTCAGCCATTCACTGAGCTAAGTTTTGCATTTGGAGATATGATACGATTAGAGTTCTGAATATATAATGTCCACAAAAGTTAATACCTGTAGACACATATCGTAAAGTCCACTATACGATGTATTTGAAATTGGACACAGGAAGCTACCCTCCATTATAGGCTCGAACGCAACCCAGGCACCCTTCTTGCCCCGTGTTTGTAATCATACTCGCTGGAGCGTCGCTTACGCGCCTCGTAGGGTGATTATAAATTCATGAACAAAGACTGACCAAAAATGACTTTTCGAGATCGGACTTTCCTATTACAACATACACTTATATTACTAACCAGCTCCCGTAACTAATTTCGTATAGAAGTCTTCTGTTTAACGCCTATCGAAGCGATTAAATAGCGGAAGGTCTTTCTATGTTCACGTTCCTTGCGTCACGTACAGGTTTCTCGGACATAATTTGAACTCAGAGTACAAAACACGAAATATGAATTGCTGGAAGCAAAGCACATTTCACTGAAATATACATCCACTCTTGAGTTGGGGAGGATTAAATTGTTCTGCAGAAATTTTCTTTTGGAAAGTGTCATGAAACACGTTAAACACTAAGATTATTTTTACATGAGGAGAGTACAAAGAGCTTAGGATAACAGACGGACGAGGTAAATAGTCTTTTCAGAAATATCGAATGGAAACGACCGAGGTAGCAGCATATTAGCGTCCTACAAGAGATGAAGAACATAACACACGGAAAACCTGCAGAAATATGAAAAAAGCACGACTGTTTTATGTCACATTATCCAAATGTATTTAGAGCTTAATGGAATAATCTCATGAGAAGAGCATTTGAAGGGAACTCTTTACCAAACGAGAGTGTGGAAAAACATCTGACAATTATTGAAATCATATTTATTTCTTAATAGCTGTTATCCATAGCTGCAATCGCATATCAGTAGTTTTGTTATGGCGAGTGATGGTGAGTAGGTAAGCAACAACATAAGTAGCCCTCACGGGTAGGAGCACGCATCGTGCTATTGATGTAGCTATACATTATACAACGTGTACATGTTGCAACAAATAGTGTGGAAGTATAGATTAAATACATTGAAAAGGGTATAAGCATTGTATTAATTACTTTTAATCATATAATGTAGCACATATCAATCGATGAAAACATTTTCACAAAAATGATAAAAATCAAAAGCCAAGAGTCAATAGCTTTTTCAAAGAGTAGCCTAAATGTTTGTCTCCGATTAGTGTAATATTCTTCTGGTCAGTAAGTATCTTGTACTACACGCTTTCTCAAGTAGCCTTTGTTCTTCCTCAGGGCTCAAGCTATCTTCATATCAAATTTTATCGAAATCGATTCGGCAGGTTAGTCGTAAAATCGTAACTGACACAGTTACTTCCGCATGTATAGTATTGTTAGTCTAAGGTTAAAACTTTCAATTACGACATCTTTTTTGTTCGTTATACGATTTTGATGAAATAAAGCCTGTATGGAGCCCCAAGCTATGTTCAAATTATCTGTGAAAACCCCTTGGAAGAGAGTAGCGTGTTTAAACAGGCAGACAGACAGATACGACCATTTTAGATAAAACTTTGAATCACGACATTTGTTTTTTCGCGTTCCTATTTTGATGAAATGAAGCCTATAAGGTGCCACAAGCTATGCTCAAGTTACCTGTGCAAACGCCATGAAAATTCGTCTAGTAGTTTTGGAAAAATGTGCTCAAACATACAAAGAGACGGACGCGATCAGTTTTACAGAGCTATAAATACAAATTGGAGAAAGAAAACTGGCGTTCTACGGATCGGAGCGTGGAATATCAGATTCCTTAATAGAGCAGGTAGGTTGGAAATTTAAAAAGGGAAATGGATAGGTTGAAGTTAGATATAGTGGGAATTAGTGAAGTTCGGTGGCAGGAGGAACAAGACTTTTGGTCAGGTGAATACAGGGTTATAAATACAAAATCAAATAGAGGTAATGCAGGAGTAGGTTTAATAATGAATAAAAAAATAGGCGTGCGGGTAAGCTACTACAAACAGCATAGTGAACGCATTATTGTGGCCAACATAGACACGAAGCCTACGCCTACTACAGTAGTACAAGTTTATATGCCAACTAGCTCTGCAGATGATGAAGAAATTGGTGAAGTGTATGATGAGATAAAAGAAATTATTCAGATAGTGAAGGGAGACGAGAATTTAATAGTCATGGGTGACTGGAATTCGAGTGTAGGCAAAGGGAGAGAAGGAAACATAGTAGGTGAATATGGATTGGGGCTAAGAAATGAAAGAGGAAGCCGTCTGGTAGAATTTTGCACAGAGCATAACTTAATCATAGCTAACACTTGGTTCAAGAATCATAAAAGAAGTTTGTATACATGGAAGAATCCCGGAGATACTAAAAGGTATCAGATAGATTATATAATGGTAAGACAGAGATTTAGGAATCAGGTTTTAAATTGTAAGACATTTCCAGGGGCAGATGTGGACTCTGACCACAATCTATTGGTTATGAACTGCAGATTAAAATTGAAGAAACTGCAAAAAGGTGGGAATTTAAGGAGATGGGACCTGGATGAACTGACTATACCAGAGGTTGTACAGAGTTTCAGGAAGAGCATAAGGGAACAATTGGCAGCAGTGGGGGAAAGAAGTACAGTAGAAGAAGAATGGGTAGCTTTGAGGGACGAAGTAGTGAAGGCAGCAGAGGATCAAGTAGGTAAAAAGACGAGGACTAGTAGAAATCCTTGGGCAACAGAAGAAATACTGAATTTAATTGATGAAAGGAGAAAATATAAAAATGCAGTAAATGAAGCAGGCAAAAGGGAATACAAACGTCCCAAAAATGAGATCGACAGGAAGCGCAAAATGGCTAAGCAGGGATGGGTAGAGGACAAATGTAAGGATGTAGAGGCTTATCTCACTAGGGGTAAGATAGATACTGCCAACAGGAAAATTAAAGAGACCCTTGGAGAAAAGAGAACCACTTGTATGAATATCAAGAGCTCAGATGGAAACCCAGTTCTAAGCAAAGAAGGGAAAGCAGAAAGATGGAAGGAGTATATAGAGGATCTATACAAGGGCGATGTATTTGAGGACAATATTATAGAAATGGTAGAGAATGTAGATGAAGATGAAATGGGGGATACAATACTGCGTGAAGAGTTTGACAGAGCACTGGAAGACCTGAGCCGAAACAAGGCCCCGGGAGTAGAAAACATTCCATTAGAACTACTGATGGGCTTGAGACAGCCAGTCCTGACAAAACTCTACCATCTGGTGAGCAAGATGTATGAGACAGGCGAAGTACCCTCAGATTTCAAGAAGAATATAATAATTCCAATCCCAAAGAAGGCAGGTGTTGACAGATGTGAAAATTACCGAACTATCAGTTTAATAAGTCACAACTGCAAAATACTAACACGAATTCTTTACAGACGAATGGAACCTCGGGGAAGATCAGTTTGTCTTCCGTAGAAATATTGGAACACGTGAGGCAATACTGACCTTACGACTTATCTTAGAAGAAAGATTAAGGAAAGGTAAACCTACGTTTCTAGCATTTGTAGACTTAGAGAAAGCTTTTGGCAATGTTGACTGGAATACTCTCTTCCAAATTCTAAAGGTGGCAGGGGTAAAATACAGGGAGCGAAAGGCTATTTACAATTTGTACAGAAACCAGATGGTAGTTATAAGAGTCGAGGGAGATGAAAGGGAAGCAGTGGTTGGGAAGGGAGTGAGACAGGTTTGTAGCCTCTCCCCAATGTTATTCAATCTGTATATTGAGCAAGCAGTAAAGGAAACAAAAGAAAAATTCGGAGTAGGTATTAAAATCCATGGAGAAGAAATGAAAACTCTGAGTTCGCCGATGACATTGTAATTCTGTCAGAGACAGCAAAGGACTTGGAAGAGCAGTTGAACGGAATGGACATTGTCTTGAAAGGTGGGTATAAGATGAACATCAACAAAAGCAAAACGAGGATAATGGAATGTAGTCGAATTAAGTCGGGTGATGCTGAGGGAATTAGATTAGGAAATGAGACACTTAAAGTAGTAAAGGAGTTTTGCTATTTGGGGAGCTAAATAACTGATGATGGTCGAAGAAGAGAAGATATAAGATGTAGACTGGCAATGGCAAGGAAAGCGTTTCTGAAGAAGAGAAATTTGTTAACATCGAGTATAGATTTAAGTGTCAGGAAGTCGTTTCTGAAAGGATTTGTATGGAGTGTAGCCATGTATGGAAGTGAAACATGGACGATAAATAGTTTGGACAGGAAGAGAATAGAAGCTTTCGAAATGTGGTGCAACAGAAGAATGCTGAAGATTAGATGGGTAGATCACATAACTAATGAGGATGTATTGAACAGAATTGGGGAGAAGAGGAGTTTGTGGCACAACTTGACGAGAAGAAGGGACCGGTTAGTTGGACATGTTCTGAGGCATCAAGGGATCACAAATTTAGCATTGGAGGGCAGTGTGGAGGGTAAAAATCGTAGAGGGAGACCAAGAGATGAATACACTAAGCAGATTCAGAAGGATGTAGGTTGCAGTAGGTACTGGGAGATGAAGAAATTTGCACAGGATAGGGTAGCATGGAGAGCTGCATCAAACCAGTCTCAGGACTGAAGAACACAACAACAACAAATACAAACTGCAGTTCAATTGAGAAATACGCAGTGGTATTAACATTATTAAAAATTAATTGAATGTATCTAATGATGGTGTGAATAACAGTACTAACAACTAACAACCTTAATGCTAGCTAATATTTGTCTTTAATACGTGTAATATTCTTCAGTAAGTATCTTGTACTACACGCTTTCTGAAGATTAATCACAGATGCTGCAACTGATAATAATTATGTATAACTGACAGATACTGCAACCGATAGTAGTTGTATACTTGCGCCAAGAAACCTTCCTCCTCATGTAATGTTAATTCGTGGCGGTTGTCCCTAAGCACTCGTTAATAAACACTGCAGCAGCTTCTGGTGGTTGCATGATGCCGCACTTTAAATACATTGAAGTGGGCCTACAGTGTTTACAGAAAATATTTTGGTTACTTCTAGCTGTACTACTACCAATGCTAATAATAAGTGTGCAAAAGTGAGTTCTGAGGGAGAGAGAAATTTAGTTAGGGTGAATCAGCTAAGGGGTTTTGGAATTGAGGATATCTCAGAATCCGTTGAAAATTAGAAGTAAGTCCAGTCAGAATACCCTAAAGCCAATTACATATTCTTGTACGAATACATAGAGATGTATCCTATATTATTGTAGTTATGATGGAAATGCCACAAAATTTTCATATGTTACATGAATTTCACAATTTTCCGTGTGAAGGCAGAATAATGTGTTTTTAGAATCTTTAGCATCGATGTTTTAATGTTCCCTCCAAACGGAGTGTGAGGAAATAGACGAGAGGACTATCACCCTCAGCCACAGTGGGATGGGACAGAGCGAGGTGGCGCGGTTGTTAGCAAATTTGACTTGTCTTCGGGAGGACGAAGGTTCAAATCCGTATCCAAACATCCAGATTTAGGTTTTCCGTGGTTTCCCTGAATCGCTCCAGAAAACTTCAGGGATGGTTTCTTTCAAAGTGCACTATCGAACACCTTTCCTCTCCCTTGAAACATTTCGTCTCTAAAGACCTCGATGTCGACGGGACGTTAAACCCTAATCTTCCTTCCTTCCTTAGAGGGCTGGAGGCTGGTGGCTATAGCCCGTAAAAGCTGTCACAAGTGGGCTGGTCACCAAGTGTCATTGTGGGACTGGATACGACAGAGACGCGCCCAAATCGTGTTTGGACGACTACTGAAGCACTCGTAATTTGCACGTATCGGAGAAAACGCAACTTGCCATAACGAAACGATGCCATAACGAAACTTTATTGCCGATTGTGTGTGTGTGTGGTCTTTTTAATATGGGAAAAGAGGGCGGCACTCAACAACTATTTAAGTTAGTGTTAAATAAGCTGAATGCCAAGAAGAAGAACATTAGTTGACCAGTCAGGTCCATGGACGCGTCCATAGAATTCTTTGCAGAATGCCGTAAGAGAGATCATCCTAGTGCGGCACTTCACTTCGAGATGCCAGATTAGGAGTTTGGCAAAATGGTTCAAATGGCTCTGAGCACTATGGGACTTAACATCTGAGGTCATCAGTCCCCTAAACTTGGAACTACTTAAACCTTACTAACCTAAGGACATCACACACATCCATGCCCGAGGCAGAATTCGAACCTGCAACCGTAGCGGTCGCGCGGTTCCTGACTGAAGCGCCTAGAACCGTTCGGCCACACCGGCCGGAGTTTGGCAGCTGAACTTCAAAGCAGAGACGGGGATGCTAGTCTGGAAGGTACATACGCCGCCACAGCTCGGAGGTCGCTCAAAGCTTTCCTTCTGAACGCAGTGACAGCCGGGTGAGTCACTGCAGCTAGCGCTGGAAATCCACACCTGCCGAGGCCGGAAGACACGCATCCGTCTGCGGTAGTGACAGCCTACTCCCTCGCACGTTAGCGAACATCGTAAATGCGGCAATGGAACAAGCTAACCCTCCTGAACGAATTTTGCACCATTCTTTATGAATTACAGCACTTACCTCTGTCACCCGTGGTGCTGTCGCAAATAAAGCAATGGAACTAATAAAAAGGATATGTAGACGCACTTTCTCGCACGAGTAAAATTTAACAAATGTATTACCTATATCGTAAATAGTATACGATCATGATCACAAGGTTATACAAGAACAGACGGTCTGTGACAACAATTTCAGTGTAAGTACGCAGGCGTATTCGGTAAATTTAATGGGCGAAATCGTCTTGAATTATCACCCCCAGAGCCAAAGTTGTTTTGAGGCAACGTTTCAACGAATTTCCTAAACGTCACCTTCAAGATTTACTGCGCGGTGATGAGTTTTAGAAGAATTATACTCTGCAGAGGCCTTGCTCATAGAATAGCTTCCTGCAAAAGATTTCTGATGGTTCTAACTCATATGCTTGATGCAGCATGGTTTGTAATTTGTGTCTCAGCCGCGATATGCTCAGCAGTGTGATGAGGATTTCCAGGCATGAGTATTACGCCACTGCCTTTCACAAGCAAGGCAGAATAACCTGTGCAGCTCGTTACCACGGCGTTCCAACGGAGATGCTCAGGCGATAGCTCACGCCCAGCTGCTTGGGGAAATCTTCAGAAGAGCCAGTCACGCCTTAGCAGGGCTACAGTGTCACCTAGCAGGGGATCAGTAAATTGCGCTGACTGTTCTCGTCGTCGCAGTCTTGTCGTGACTAAAATGTTTACTAACCTAACACAATACTCGAAACAAGAGATCAGTCTTTCATTCAGTCAAATACAGTTGGTGTGGACATACCGATGGGGAAAAGGAGGGACTTCCAATAGAACGAATAGAAAACCGTGGAACTGCGACTAACATTATCACACAGTCGGTCCGTGCAGATTCTTTAGGGGTCATATCTCGCGTTCTTTTGATCAGAGCCGGCCGGTGTGACCGAGCGGTTCTAGGCGCTTCAGTCAGGAACCGCGCGACCGCTACGGTCGCAGGTTCGAATCCTGCCTCGGGCATGGATGTGTGTGATGTCCTTAGGTTAGTTAGGTTGAAGTAGTTCTAAGTTCTAAGGGACTGATGGCCTCAGATGTTAATTCTCATAGTGATCAGACCCATTTGAACCATTTTTGATCAGAGATAAGGGATCAAGTGTTTTTGATAACCCTTGGCCTAGCTGCCCTACCGGAAGAGCGAGTGTACTGGGTCAAAGTTTCAACATTACATACTTCCTCCACCCCTGCAAATTAAGCAAATCGATTGGATCTTTTGTATTAGGTGTATCCTTGGTTGGACCTATGATGTTGTTGTGGTCTTCAGTCCTGAGACTGGTTTGATGCAGCTCTCCATGCTACTCTATCCTGTGCAAGCTTCTTCATCTCCCAGTACCTACTGCAACCTACATCCTTCTGAATCTGCTTAGTGTATTGATCTCTTGGTCTCCCTCTACGATTTTTACTCTCCACGCTGCCCTCCAATGCTAAATTTGTGATCCCTTGATGCCTCAAAACATATCCTACCAACCGATCCCTTCTTCTAGTCAAGTTGTGCCACAAACTTCTCTTCTCCCCAATCCTGTTCAATACCTCCTCATTAGTTACGTGATCTACCCACCTTATCTTCAGCATTCTTCTGTAGCACCACACTTCGAAAGCTTCTATTCTCTTCTTGTCCAAAATGGTTATCGTCCATGTTTCACTTCCATACATGGCTACACTCCATACAAATACTTTCAGAAACGACTTCCTAACACTTAAATCTATACTCGATGTTAACAAATTTCTCTTCTTCAGAAACGATTTCCTTGCCATTGCCAGTCTACATTTTATATCCTCTCTACTTCGACCATCATCAGTTATTTTACTCCCTAAATAGCAAAAATCCTTTACTACTTTAAGTCTCTCATTTCCTAATCAAATCCCCTCAGCATCACCCGATTTAATTTGACTACATTCCATTATCGTCGTTTTGCTTTTGTTGATGTTCATCTTATATCCTCCTTTCAAGACACTGTCCATTCCGTTCAACTGCTCTTCCAAGTCCTTTGCTGTCTCTGACAGAATTACAATGTCATCGGCGAACCTCAAAGTTTTTACTTCTTCTCCATGAATTTTAATACCTACTCCGAATTTTTCTTTTGTTTCCTTTACTGCTTGCTCAATATACAGATTGAATAACATCGGGGAGAGGCTACAACCCTGTCTCACTCCTTTCCCAACCACTGCTTCCCTTTCATGCCCCTCGACTCTTATAACTGCCATCTAGTTTCTGTACAAATTGTAAATAGCCTTTCGCTCCCTGTATTTTACCCCTGCCACCTTCAGAATTTGAAAGAGAGTATTCCAGTTAACGTTGTCAAAAGCTTTCTCTAGGTCTACAAATGCTAGAAACGTAGGTTTGCCTTTTCTTAATCTTTCTTCTAAGATAAGTCGTAAGGTTAGTAATGTCTCACGTGTTCCAACATTTCTACGGAATCCAAACTGATCTTCCCCGAGATCCGCTTCTACCAGGTTTTCCATTCGTCTGTAAAGAATTCGCGTTAGTATTTTGCAGCTGTGACTTATTAAACTGATAGTTCGGTAATTTTCACATCTGTCAACACCTGCTTTCTTTGGGATTGGGATTATTATATTCTTCTTGAAGTCTGTGGGTATTTCGCCTGTCTCATACATCTTGCTCACCAGATGGTAGAGTTTTGTCACGACTGGCTCTCCCAAGGCCATCAGTAGTTCTAATGGAATGTTGTCTACTACCGGGGCCTTGTTTCGACTCAGTTCTTTCAGTGCTCTGTCAAACTCTTCACGCAGTATCTTATCTCCCATTTCATCTTCATCTACATCCTCTTCCATTTCCATAATATTGTCCTCAAGTACTTCACCCTTGTATAAACCCTCTATATACTTCTTCCACCTTTCTGCCTTCCCTTCTTTGCTTAGAACTTGGTTGCCATCTGAGCTCTTGATATTCATACAAGTGGTTCTCTTCTCTCCAAAGGTCTCTTTAATTTTCCTGTAGGCAGTATCTATCTTACCCCTAGTGAGACAAGCCTCTACATCCTTACAATTGCCCTCTAGCCATCCCTGCTTAGCCATTTTGCACTTCCTGTCGATCTCATTTTTGAGACGTTTGTATTCCTTTTTGCCTGCTTCATTTACTGCATTTTTATATTTTCGCCTTTCATCAATTAAATTCAATATTTCTTCTGTTACCCAAGGATTTCTATTAGCCCTCGTCTTTTTACCTACTTGATCCTCTGCTGCGTTCACTACTTCATCCCTCAGAGCTACCCATTTTTCTTCTACTGTATTTCTTTCCCCCATTCCTGTCAATTGTTCCCTTATGCTCTGCCTGAAACTCTCTACAACCTCTGGTTCTTTCAGTTTATTCAGGTCCCATCTCCTTAAATTACCACCTTTTTGCAGTTTCTTCAGTTTCAATCTGCAGTTCATAACCAATAGATTGTGGTCAGAATCCACATCTGCCCCTGGAAATGTCTGGTAGCTTATAAAATCACGAATTCTTCATGGGTGCTTTCTGAGGAAACCTCGGAAAACCGTGGTTTTTGGGCACGAAAAGTACCATCTGTGGCTATGGTCACCTCTATTTCTATTCATGTCATATCTTTGAAATTTTTACTGTGTGTCCTAAGATGATATTTTTGGTGAACTTCGAAACTTTTTTCGATATCATTATCCGTTACCGAGATCCAGAGATCCAGAGGGCGTACTTATGCTCGTTATATCCGGTTTGAGGAGTAAATGTAGTTTTACCTTACGTATGAACGCGTTGCAAACGGTTCTAGGATCATCGAAAGGGTTCTGAGATCACCAAACTATGTTTTTAGTCACCATGTTTTCACCAATAAAGTTTTATGACTCGCTGTTTCTGTATAATGGTCACTTCACGCCTGAGCAAATATAGTAAAAGTGGTAGTATAGTGCCAAAAATGTGCTAAAAATGTTCTTAACATGCCTGAAAAGAACTTAAAATGACTGTCAAAAATTATTTAAAACTCGAAAGACTGTAAAGTGAGTAAAATATTTCTAATAATATTTTTAATCTTTTAAGATACAAATCATAAGCCGGGCATTTCCAATGAATTGCGATGGGTGAGAAAAGTATCCAAAAATTGTAAACTAATGACTTTATGTAACCTTACATTAGGCATACTTTTTCGTTGTTTATATGTGTCAAAGTATTAAAATGTTCGAGGTATATAAATGCCTATAAATACTTGTCGAATGCGTTTTATACCACTGGCTGTAGCAGGGAAAAGAAGAGAACCAGCGGATAAACGCTTTATTGAAATTAATGTGTACTGAAACATCGACGAGGAAACATAATGTGTTCCTAGGTACTCTGTCCTCCAAGTACAACACTCTCCCCTACTACAATACTGGCCATTAAAATTGCTACACCAAGAGGAAATGCAGATTATAAACGGGTATTCATTGGACAAATATATTATACTAGAACTGACATGTGATTACATTTTCACGCAATTTGGGTACATAGATCCTGAGAAATCAGTACCCAGAAAAACCACCTCTGGCCGTAATAACGGCCTTGATACCCCTGGGCATTGAGACGAAAAGAAATTGGATGGTGTGTACAGGTACAGCTGCCCATACAGCTTCAACACGATACCACGGTTCATCAAGAGTGGCGACTGGCGTATTGTGACGAGCCAATTGCTCGGACACCATTGACCAGACGTTTTCAATTGGTGAGAGATCTGGAGAACGTGCTGGGCAGGGCAGCAGTCGAACATTTTCTGTATCCAGAAAGGCCCGTACAGGACCTGCCACATGCGGTCTTGTATTATCCTGCTGAAATGTAGGGTTTCGGAAGGATCGAATGAAGGGTCGAGCCACGGGTCGTAACACATCTGAAATGTAACGTCCACTGTTCAAAGTGCCGTCAGTGCGAACAAGACGTGACCGAGTCGTGTAACAATTGACACCCCCTACCATCACGCCGGGTAATACGCCAGTATGGCGATGACGAATACACGCTTCCAATGTGCGTTCACCGCGATGTCGCCAAACACGGATGCGACCATCATGATGCTGTAAACAGAACCTGGATTCATCCGAAAAAATCACGTTTTGCTATTCGTGCACCGAGGTTCGTCGTTGAGTACACCATCGTGACCAAGCAGCGTCAAGGGTAACCGTATCCATGGTCTCCGAGCTGATCGACCATGCTGCTGCAAACGTCGTCGAACTGTTCATGCAGATGGTTGTTGTCTTGCAAACGTCCCCATCTGTTGACTCAGGGATCGAGACGTGACTGCACGATCCGTTACAGCCATGCGGATAAGATGCCTGTCATCTAGACTGTTAGTGGTACGAGGCCGTTGGGATCCAGCACGGCGTTCCGTATTACCCTCCTGAACCTACCGATTCCATATTCTGCTAACACTCACTGGATCTCGACCAACGCGAGCAGCATTGTTGCGATACGATAAACCGCAATCGCGATAGGCTACAATCCGATCTTTATCAAAGTCAGAAACGTGATGATATGCATTTCTTCTCCTTACACGAGGCATCACAACAACGTTTCACCAGGCAACGCCGGGCAACTGCTGTTTGTGTATGAGAAATCAGTTGGAAACTTTCCTCATGTCAGCACGTTGTAGGTGTCGCCACTGGCGCCGACCTTTTGTGAATGCTCTGAAAAGCTAATCATTTGCATATCACAGCATCTTCTTCCTGTCGGTTAAATTTCGCGTCTGTAGCAGGTCATCTTCGTGGTGTAGCAATTTTAATATCCAGTAGTGTATATAACTCCAATAAGTAAAATTATGTTACATGTAGCAGTTTCCGATGTTGGGATTTAATAGGCTGCAGTATACACTGAGGCCGAACTGGCCCGCCCGGATAGCCTAGAGCGTTAACGCGCCGCTTCGCGATTCGGAGAGACGCGCCGATCTCGGATGGAATCCGTCCGGGCTATTAACGTTGAGAGTCAGCGTGAAGGCCAATCTGGGTACCGCTTTCAGGCGGTTTTCCACATACAACAAGGTAGTTACCAAGTTGGTTCTCAAGGCGGCGTCAGGAAGGTCAACCGGCCGTCCACTTTCACAAAGATTGCTTCAACTCATATAACAATGGCTACCTCGTAGTGTCGTAGTCGAATGGGACGAGGCAAGGATGAACAAGAAGGGTAACAAGAAGAGTATATTTAGGACGAGCACAGTCGTACGAGGGTACTTCAGCGACTTCGGCTACGGAGATGAGTTCTTCGTGAGTGTCGCTCGACGGAAGGATAAGGGCATCAGAGGAGAGGGAAGCCAGTGGGCGGTGTGGGTGAGATGGGTACGTCTGTGGCTTCGCGGGTAGGCTGGTGACTCGGCTGCTGGCAGCGCACGCCGGACGCCCCCACGTGTTTGTTGTCTGTTCAGAACAGAAGAGAGGCCGGCTTGAACGACGTCCAGGCGCGCGCCCTAAATACAGTGCGGCGCGGTCGGTCGCGCAGATGTCCACTGTGGGCGGTCGCCACCCCCACCACCACCCCGCGAGCGAGCCCGTCTGCCGTTGGCCGCTGTCCGCTTCTGCAGCATTTCCTGTCGCTATTTCCAGAAAAAGCGGCTGGCGCAGCTAATGACCCACGAAAATTTATTTCACTGCGTTAAGGACTGCTGTAAAGACAGCACACTGCTGCAGTATTTACTGGCAGCGTACCGGTCACTGGAGCCCTTCGTGGAACGGTAATGTTACTTTGAATTCACAAATTGCTGCAAATACACCAGTAATTCTTATTAATTATTCTCGACGACTTTCTGCTATAAAGCCTATGGAGATTCTACTATGAAAACTACTGTCCTTCACCAAAGTTTCCATATTGCATGACGTGATAGTGTCTGTCAAGGAGACAGCTGGTCTGAATTCTGTTTCTGTCTCTAATGACCTCGAAGTTAGAAAAATTGCCTAACGGATTCGATTAACAATAACTTTTCCGATTTAAGCTGTTGAATCCATGATGTACTGAAATCCCGTTAGTGTAATAACATATAGCACACTGGACTCGCATTCGGGAGGACGATGGTTCAATCCCGTTTCCGGCCATCCTGATTTAGGTTTTCCGTGATTTCCCTAAATCGTTTCAGGCAAATGCCGGGATGGTTCCTTTGAGCGGGCACGGCCGATTTCCTTCCCCATCCTTCCCTAACCCGAGTTTGCGCTCCGTCTCTAATGACCTCGTTGTCGACGGGACGTTAAACACCACTAACCTAACCTATACTGTCATAACATATTACCTTTTTTTTTCACTAATCTTCCAACCTTTGCTTCGAAACCTGTTTTCGTTAGCAGATATTTTTCGTCAGTCCGAAACAATTTCGGCGTAAAACTCCCGATTAGTTGATTGTGCACCTATTTTACGAATTTATATGTGTTTTTGTGAAACAGAGAATGGGAAAAGAAAGGGAAGAGGTGAATGGGAGTTCCTGAGTTCTAGAGTCTCAGGGCACTGTGCTAATGCAATGACGAAAGTTGAAAATTTGTGCCGAACCGGAGCTCGAACTCGGATTTACCATTTCTCATGAGCCTGATGTGTTCTTTTTCCCTGATGATTTGGTTTGCCCGCATCTCGTGGTCGTGCGGTAGCGTTCTCGCTTCCCACGCCCGGGTTCCCGGGTTCGCTTCCCGGCGGGGTCGGGGATTTTCTCTGCCTCGTGATGGCTGGGTGTTGTGTGCTGTCCTTAGGTTAGTTAGGTTTAAGTAGTTTTAAGTTCTAGGGGACTGATGACCATAGATGTTAAGTCCCATAGTGCTCAGAGCCATTTGAACCATTTTTGATTTGGTCTGGACAGACGTCACTTGACACCCCTTTAATTTCATCGTTGAACAATTCACTCAGTTTTTCTCGGGGAGCTTACAGAGGGCAGACAGTTCTATGATCTAACACGCTGAGATATCGTGCCGGCCCATTCCATCTCTACCAGTGGCTCCCAAACTTTGTTACACCTTTATTCCTGAGTGCTATTAGTCGTTAGCTAGTACCACCACCCTCCCTCCCCTCTCCCCCCTACATTACCACCAACTTTTGCACCTAACTAAAGTATTTCTTGGGATACTTTCATTTTCAATATGATGAAAGGTGAATGATATTTAGCTCGTGTGTGTTAGATTAAATGACGAAGGAATTCGTGATGCATCGTGTGATGAGCACGACATGTAATACGTGACGTAGCAGATGTGCTTGATAATAGCTCGCTCCCAAAATTAGTTAACAGCACGAGTTTAATGAAGCACAATATAGCCTACAATGGACAATGTATTCTTTTATGAAACTAAATCGAATAATTTAGTTTTTATCCCTCAGAAAATTTCATTTTATCCCTCAGGGGGTAATTACCCCCAGCTTGGGAACTACTGAGCTATACGGACACAGTCCCTTACCGACTCAAATTTCCAACTTATGGCACGCTGTAATGCAGCGTCTCTCGTCCATTAACCCTCTACTCGCAAATTTATTGATTACCGTAGGAGTTCGGACGGTATTAGTGCATCCTCATGAAAACAAACGTCAAGGAGTCGTCGCGCTCTTATAGAAATGTGTATATTTGAGTGGTGTCTGTTCTGTCGGACATGCCTTCTCCTTTCCTTTCACTTTCACAGTTATTCCCAACATTTCAATGGCTATCTACTATTCAAAATCACAATTTCATTGTCATGCAGACGATACAGATTCACAGCTGGCACAGGAGTCTCGTATCGCACGCAAGCAGCGGCGAAAGCCTTTGCTATAGCCAAACGATGAGTGCAATCACGTTTCGCTGCACTTAGTAGTTCATTACACAAACAACACTGTAATGATTTGTTCTATGGCATTATGCGGGTAGCCTGAGATGGCCATGAACAAATTCACTGCAAATGTCCAAATTATTAATGTTAACAACAACAACTTGTTAAATGATAAAACAATTTTCCCGACGAAGTTGTGCAAGTTCTTCAAATACTTTGAATTTTGCTGTAGTATCTCTGGCTAGTTTCGATCGTAGAATCTCTTTTCAAGTGACACGCACACATGCGCACACATACTCATGTACATGTGTGTCATACGCGCTCTTAAAAGGCTGGAGAAGGAGCTGCCGTTCGGCTGGCACACGGGAATTCATTGAAATGAATTACCGAATGTAGCAGCTCAGGTAAAGTGTACTCAAAATTTCCTAGTTCGTTTCGCCATCCGTCTTCAACGCGCGTTGCTGTTGATGTACAGTGTCATGAGCAGGTGCTAAGTACAGCGGCTGGAATCAACTGATAATACGCTACGCTTGAGAAAATCGAGTACTCGCCCGTGTCGTACCTCATTCCAGCCACTGAAGTGAGATGAAGTTCTTCTCAGTTGATTACCGACTGTGCACAATTCGATGACGCAAGCCTACTTGCCCCGAAGGGAGAACCCTCCAATGTGCAGTGGTTGTGGCTCGCGGATTTCAGTACGTCACATTCCGAACAGAATCCAGAGACTAGTTTACCAGGTGATTTGTCATCTCTTTTAGCAAACGATGATAAGAATGTAGTGCACTTTAAATTTGTGAAATATTTTATTTGCTCCCTAATGTATTAGGGAGAAGGGTTCAAAGTGTGGTCACGATGGCTGACTCTTCCAGGTATGCGTTGTAAGTGATCAGCCAACCATACTTTCCCAAGTTATTATTATAACTTTTATTCTATAGTTCAGTTAGAATTTTAACAATTACAAAGTTGAAAATTTTACGTTCTGCAAGAGTAGGTATGCCAGAAATATCTGAGGTGAGTGAATATCGGACACACTGTGATTTTAAGTGAGCTTATATTTTATACGTTTTTAATTTGACTTTTAACTACATTCATCTCAGATCAACTACACCATAAAGAATATAAAATCACGTTCCTGTTCCCGTTTTTATACCGTTTAGAAGTAACTGTCACATGTATCGCATTCCATAATAATTTTAAACTGAGCACAACATATTATTTCCCTCGTTTCTGAATAAAGTCGACAGCCTTGGCGCAAAAATGCTATTACCTATCAAGTGGTATATTACGGCAATGGAACCCAACATAAAGAAGTTGAATAATTAACTAACTTATGTATTTTAACTAAATTGGAATCCGTTGGACGCTTGTGTGGCACAGTGACCGTTGTATATTCAAATTTAGATAAGGACAGCAGACACTCTCAAGAATCCGTAGTTTATTTCAGATCTACATTTTGGCTATAGCCTAGTCATCATTGGTGCGTAACAGAAGAGTCATGTACCAAGATGTCAGAGCATAAACTTGTGACAAATGACACCAGCACATTCAGTTTAGTTTCTGTCATGTAAAGTCTCGTGACATTTGACACAAATTTATTCTCTGACATGTTGATATCGCTTTTGGTAGAGCACTTATAATGACAATGCAGACAACTTTGTAGATAGGGCAACTCCAACTATGAGTAGTCATCTTGGGTATTAATAAACCGGTTCCTTTATTATTGGATTACCACATGTTTCGGAGGCACTAAAAGCCACATCTTCAGTGAACATATAACTAAAACATTAGAGCTGAAAAGCTCGGAACCTTTGTACCCAACACTCCTTGTCCTTCAGAACACCAATAAAAGGCGGTATTCATAGAATAACACAGCCGGATTCCCCTACAGCGGACGGGTCTGCTTCAGCGGTCTATACGCAATCGTGAAAAGGGGACACGGCCGCGTGCTGTGTCATAGCGGAAGGCATCTGATCAATGAGAATGTGTTTTCATTAATAAAACGGGTATGCCAAATAACACCAAACCCCATTCCAGCACTGTGTTCATGTACGCAGTACGCTATCTACAAAAAATGGTTCAAATGGCTCTGAGCACTATGGGACTTAACAGCTATGGTCATCAGTCCCCTAGAACTTAGAACTACTTAAACCTAACTAACCTAAGGACAGCACACAACACCCAGCCATCACGAGGCAGAGAAAATCCCTGACCCCGCCGGGAATCGAACCCGGGAACCCGGGCGTGGGAAGCGAGAACGCTACCGCACGACCACGAGATGCGGGCTCGCTATCTACAGTCAGCTAGAGAAGACAATGTTGCGTCGAGAATACCACGTATACGAATTGTACGTTGATAACTTGTAATGCACTAAAAATCACTCCCTGGTATTTGTATCGAATCACGCCAATGCACGCAATTTATATTAAGTATAATTAATTGCAAGCCACATCGGCGTCTTTTACAGCGAGGCGCTTCAAAGACGGCCCTACTGACTAGTCTGTCTGGTTATTTCGCTCAATACAACGTTTGTGAACTATTCTGCACGACGAAAATACTATACAATAACTGTAATAGTTAGATGTGTAGCTGCTTATCTCTAATTTAAATGACAATATGTTGAAATAAATCTACGCGATAATGTGCAAGGTTGTTTTCTTGGGTAGCTCTTGGATTCTAAATTAGTGTAAGAGGAATGTCAGCACTTGTGCCAATTGGCCAGATGTGCTAAGCATCATATTAAATGACTCGCATTTCACTGGAGTATGGCCAAGAGAAACTGTAACAGATGATCTACAGCATTCGATGTCAACAACCTTCAAAAACTTCTTGTGTTGTAGTCTCCAGTACGAAAGAAGGAAAAGGGATTCATTTTAATCTGCCGTCGACATAGAAGTCGTTACAGACAGAGCAGTAAATCATTTGGGGAGTTAATTGTTTCACGACACCATCCCGACATTCGCCAACGAAAACATTGAAAATCTTAATCATGATGGCTACGTGGGGAATTTAACAACGACCCTTCCAAGTACTAGTCCACTGTTTCGGCCACTACGTAGTTCTCAGTCTTTGGAACGAGGTGGGACTGTCGTGACGCGGTAAGTATTCGCTTGTCTCCGTAGCGAGGTCATTGGACTTAAGGCAACATGGAATCTTTGAGACACTAAGTCGAAGTGTAAAATGGCCAGTTGGTAGCTTTTCTGCGTGGAAAAGGAATAAGCAGTTCCTCGCGTCACAAGAAATACAACAGAAACGCTGTCAGGCGAAGTATGTGTACCTGTGAACACTAAAATTTACTTCTTACGATTGTAGACCAGTAAAATGTAGCACGCAATGGACGGTAAAAGAAAAAGAAGTGGTTTGACATTGTTGGTTGGAAGAGTCTGTTGTGACTTGGCAAGACAGCCAAGCCACTGTGATTGGTAGCCGAAAGGCACGCGTTAAGCTCACGCAGGCTGGCGTGAGGTCTGGAACATTTAAGGAAGTTAGGCTTTAGCAAAAAAGGTCGTAGCTGTTGGAATACTTAACTTTAATCCATAATTGGTGAACATCGGTCTGACGGTACATGCATCACAAGATAAATAGCAAATGATAATGGCGCCTTGCTAGGTCGTAGCAAATGACGTAGCTGAAGGCTGTGCTAACTATCGTCACGGCAAATGAGAGCGTAATTTGTCAGTGAACCATCGCTGGCAAAGTCGGCTGTACAACTGGGGCGAGTGCTAGGAAGTCTCTCTAGACCTGCCGTGTGGCGGCGCTCGGTCTGCAATCACTGACAGTGGCGACACGCGGGTCCGACGTATACTAACGGACCGCGGCCGATTTAAAGGCTACCACCTAGCAAGTGTGGTGTCTGGCGGTGACACCACAGAGTCTGAAGGATAGGCTGAAAGGGTTTTCTTCCTCCACTTTCGATGCCTCCTTTCTACGTGATAGTTGAGTCTTAAGTGCATCTATTGGACGTAGGTGAGTGTAATGTATGTGTGTGCACAGTGTGGTGTTGTCATGTTTGGATTGTATGATGATGAAATAACTGACGAGGTTAAATCCAGTGTCGACACACCGCCAGCTCTCCCTTGCGGCCGGCCGAAGTGGCCGAGCGGTTAAAGGCGCTACAGTCAGGAACCGCATGACCGCTACGGTCGCAGGTTCGAATCCTGCCTCGGGCATGGATGTGTGTGATGTCCTTAGGTTAGTTAGGTTTAAGTAGTTCTAAGTTCTAGGGGACTTATGACCACAGCAGTTGAGTCCCATAGTGCTCAGAGCCATTTGAACCAATCTCCCTTGCGAAGGGTCAAAGTTATAAACGAGACAGAATCAGCAGTGCAGTGCCAGGGCGCAATCAGGTCACGCCAAAGTCGGACGCAGGCCAGTGGACCGTATGGTCAGTAAGTTCGCAGCCACCTCTGTGTTGACAGACTACATGTGCCGATCCTGGGTGAGGAGCATCCTTCCTCAGCAGTGAATGCTAGCCAACACTAAAGCCCTCCCGGGGACACAGGTAGAACTGACTCCAAAAGTGTGACCTCCACGCCCACCCTTTCATACCTCGAATAGCACCAAGAGGTCCTTTCCCTGTCCCATTCGGTAGATCAACAGTGCCCTGTGCCCTCACTTCATGAGACACTGTGGATGGGTTGAAATTTAATGCAAGACAATGGTGCAAGGTCTGCAGATCAGGAACATTACTCCACAACCACTCCTCTCCTCGTCGACCAAATGCTGGTGGTGAATATATATTTCGCCTGCCACGAGCCTTCGATCAGGCTGCCTCCGAGTCGAGCGCTGCCGCATAGGCTCGCATTAGAGCCCTTGGCTGCGGAGACGAGTGCAGTTAGGAGTGCATCGTTTATTTTGACTATTAGGCGTGCGAGAAGGGCAAATTAATCGACATCAAACACTCTACTAAGAAGGGGATATACATTATCTGATCAAACGTATCCGGACCCATCTATGTAATGTGGAACTGACCAGTAGATGACGAGAAGCGGTTTTAGGTTGTTTTCCGTACTCATGTAGCTGCTTTCCCTCTTAAATCACACACATACATAATAAGTATAACAATTTCGTAACGGAGAGACATACAGTTTGCAGGTAAATGAATACGACGTTTCTCCAGATTTACGTGAAGACCATGTTTTGACGTCAGCAATCCACCTAGAAGGCACTTAAAACGTCGAAACCTCGACGATAAAAGACAGGAGAGAACTAGCTTTAACGTTAGAAGTATCTAGGCAGAGAGAAACTCTATACATGCGACAGCATCAATTTTAGAAAAGAGGAAGATCAATGTGTATTGAAATCTGAAGCTTGCCTCCGCTGTCGCCACAGATATAAAGGCAAAACGGTAAGTTCGCATGTCCGCAACGCTTGTCCCTCTGTATTGCTATAATCTGATTAGAAATAGGGAGAGTAACACTAGAGTGAGAACATAGTCTACTTTTGGCAACTTGTTGGAACATCAGCAATCTGGTTTATATAAGAATACATAGTAAATTTCTAAATCACAATTTAGAAAATTGATACAATTTGCAGATAGGCGAATTAAAAAAATAGCTATTTAGACAAATTATATATAGATTTATTAAAGTATTTTTAGTTATTCTTACATCAAACGAATAGCTAACGTTCCAACATTTTACTAAAATTTCTTCGATTATTGCCTAGTCAGATATGAAGAACTTTTAAGAGAAAATTCCGAAGTAGATTGTTACTATTCGCTCTTAATGTCTGCTTCGTCCTTTACAACAGGTAATTCGTAAGGCACAATGCAGGGAGGCTCGTTTTACATACGATCTGTTCCTTTCCTTGTCCCATTTGTGGATGCAGAGACAGAAACAGAACCGTTAGTACACCTCGACGTACATTCTTGCTTTTTTTATGGCTCTTAAGTGAACCGTATCGTAGAGACAACAGCCGTTTTAACAGTCCATCTCGCAATCTTTCCTACATAGATTCTACACAGTTTTCAGAAAATCTTCCTAATACCATCGTATTGACTGATTCTACCTGTTAAAGTTCTACAGGTCTGTTTATGAAATACTTTGGTCTCAAATCAAGTCCATACGGATCCCAATATTCTGAACAGTATTCAAGTATAGGTGACTATTATGCTTATGTGATAAAGCTCTGTCTGATTGAATGTTTACAGATGTTGATAACTAACAAGTCTTATTGGGGAAATGTTTTATATTACGCTTTCAGACTTTCAGAAGAGTCTAGTTTCGATGCGCAACAAGGAAGATGCTAGATTAGAAATTCACTTTCAGTGGACAAATTACGCCCTTGCTCCACAAATCACAGCATCAATGCTTCGTACAGGTATTTAGCCAGACACGTTTCTAAAATGGTATAGCTTAATATCAATTGCGGAAAACGATTCCAACCCTTTGTGTTCCATAATGGTCCTCCGGGACAAATAACACACAGTCATGAGAGTATTTAAATGTTCACCGAGACATGTTTTTCCAGTACTTATGGTACACTGTTGCATTTCAGGACCTTACCCAGAAAAAATATTCGGGATGAGAATAATGAAAATCTCAAAGATTGCCAGACTAAGGCTCACTGCGATACTCCCTCTTTTTCAGAGATGTCAGATATGTTGCTTATTAATCACTTACAAACAGGTAAAGATCTTATAGCTCGGATTCTAGCTGCAGCCGACGCACACAGATCTTCCATCTGCTTGTCTTCCAAATTGCTGCAACACCAGATGTATGTCGTAAAGAGCCACACAGAAGTACTCTTCACACAACACTCCTCAGTACGTTAGCAACTGACTCTTTTGCGCAGTAATGCTCTGTCCGTTTCCTCTGGAGCATATTTATGTCTTAACGTTATACTCTGGCCGGGACGTCGTCCATGAGCAGAATATGTGCTCTTAATTTCAGCGATGCATGTGGAATATCGGATGATCCCTCCGAGGAATAGCCCGACAAATTGGAAATGACGTAGCGCTGCGAATGCGTTTGGCTGGTAGTCCAAGAGAGAAGCACTTTCTCGATCTGGTTTCAGATGGCATAATGCGTGTACTCGTATAGAAACTCATGCCAAGATCACAGCAACAGAGGAGCAGCCATTGCTGGTTATATGGCATCCACAGCACTATTTACAACTCATGTTGCGCCCTATGTCAAGTGGAACCATCCGATACCGTTTTCTGGAAGATAGGCTGCAATCAAGGCTTCCGCCCACCACGTTTGTTTCCTCGCATCACCAAACCGAGACTGCATCCCTTACCCAAGCGGAAAACACAGCATGTCGAAGATTATACGTAAAGATAAGAGATTCTTCGTTAGAGTCAGTTATCATCTGCTGTGAGAGCGATGTTGACCAGAATGCGAACCATGTGAGTGGATCAGGAAGGTACGAACAGCATAGAAAATGGAAATTTGTGGTAACTTCCTGTGGAACCAAACTGCTGAGGTCATCGGTCCCTAGGCTTACCCACTACTTAATCTAACTTAAACTAACTTACGCTAAGGACAACAAACACGCCCATGTCCTAGGGAGGACTCGAGCCTCCGACGGGGAAGGGATGCGGGTGGGGGGGGGGGGGGGGGGGCAGCCGTGCTAACCGTGGCAAGGCGCCCTAGACCACGCAGCTACCCCGCGCGGCGAACGGTCATAGTCTACAGTGAGTAACGAGCTTTGACGTTTGTCGAGGGAATACTGAACTGTGTATAATACACTCTGGACTTCGTTCAGATCATTGTATTCCTGTAACATCTGGGAAATGTGCTCTCTCATTCATTTTTTGCCTATGCTTAGGTGTCAACTAGTTGGCAGTTGATGGTTGGAGTGCTGACACGTAAGTTTCAGATTATCTGCGAATCCAATAATGCTGACAACTGATGGGTTATGCATGAGGATCGTATCAACCTGTACCGCATCTAAACAGCCTGAAGATGACGCAATGAAGCGTTGAAACTGGTAGCGACAAAATAAAATAAAATCATAAGGACGGCTGTAGGTGTTTTAATTTTTTGTCACGATAGTAAACGGCCGTCGTCCCAGAGACCTCCTACTGAAAGGATGGAGATACAAAAACGCTACTGTCTTGTTACGCAATTTTTGCGCTTTGCAGTAAGAAGACTGCTTTAATGCTCTGTCGACATTTTTGTGTTCCCTGTTGAGTCTAAAAAGCTTCAAGTTTCAGATGCCTGGCGCGGATTTTATCCAGCTTAAGACGTTCTCCCACACTTTCGTTTGTCCATTTCTGTGATGAAACACAAAACCGTCGAATTACTTTTTTGCAGCTATTTATGTCACACGAAAATACAGCACTGAGTGGTCGAAATCGTTTTCAAAACAGTTCTTTAAGTTAATTATCTGCCTCAATGATTAACAACTCTACTACCATAGAAATGTCACAACTTTTATTTTTTCAAATGCCCAGTCGGTCGTTTTTTATGGCATGAATTTATCTTGCCCATTTCCCTGTGTTTGAAGTTATCTCTACATTAACATCTTCTAAATTTATTTCTCCTCTGAGGTTGCTGTTGTCTTTTCTCTCCGCTCACACCTTCCTTGGCTGCACACAAGAAGAGGAAGTGTGTTTCGGAATCATAAGTCATTAAAGTGACTGAAAAAGTCTACTGAGACCGGTAGCCCACTTCTTAAGAAACAATATGGTTGAAATTCCTCTTCGTCCATCCTACGATAGGTATATTTCGGTTCCCACACATTAACTCAGGCGAATGCCGTAGTAATAACTTGTCCTACCGAGCTAGTACCCAGCGACGAGACGTTAAATTTAAACCTTTCTTGGTTCAAAATAATTTACTATTCTTAACTCTTTCAAAAAAAAGGTCACTATTTCTTCTCATTGTTTCTTCGGTTACTATCCAGTGCGTCTTGGTGTTGCACTGAACAATTAAAATCAATGTCAGAGAAGGCGAATGAAAGACTTAGATTTGTAAAAGAGTTCTCGGAAAATGCAACGTATGTGTAAAGGAAGTTGCATGCAGGGCCCTAGTGTGACCTATTCTAGCATATTGTCCCAGGGTTTGGAACCCTTAAGAAGTAGGCTACACAGCGAACGAATTCAGAGATGGGCCGCTGGGATATTATCATATCAATGCAGCCGATACGAAAGTGTTACAGAAATACCACTAGCGCTTGAGTGGAAATATTTTAGAGAATGGCATAGTTATAGCAAAACTCTGTTGGGTAAATTAGGAGTACTTCTAGAATGAAATTTTCACTCTGCGGCGGAGTTGCGCTGATATGAAACTTCCTGGCAGATTGAAAGTGTGTGCCGAACCGGGATTCGAACTCGAGTCCTTTGCCTTCGGCAGGGCACTTGCCTGCGATCTCGAATCTCGGTCCTTTTAATCTGCCAGGAAGTTTCAGGAGAACCTGTGTACGAAGTAGACTGACTGACTAACGGACTAACTTCACAGATACTGTCCGACCACCATGTCGTCCCCCCCCCCCCCCCCCCCCCCCCGCCTATGGCGGCAATGAATGCGGTGTGGAGGGGCGTCGTGTCAGCACACCAGTTGTCTGTTTTCGTGAACTGGAGACGCTATTGCTCTGTCAAGTAGCTCCTCATCTGGCCTCACGAGACTGAGTGCATCCTGTTCCAGTCCTTCCACCAAGGAAAGTCCCTGGCAGTACCGGGAATCGAATACATGGCCTCCGCATGGCAGTCAGCCGTGGTGACCTCTTAGCAACGGAGGGCGGACATTCGAAGGAGGCTGTGCGGCCATAATACTACCAATATATTGCACAGGGGCATGAAAATAAGATAAGAGAGACTAGAAAACACACAAAGGAGTATAGACACTCATTTTTCCGCAGTCAGTACGTGAATGGAATAGGGAAGATAGTCGATAATATGGTTCGATGTACCCTCCACCACGCACTGTTCAATGGCTTGCGGAGTATACGCATTGATGACCCAAAACATTACGACCACCTGCTTATAGCGTGTTGGTTCACTAATGGAACGCAGTACGGCAGGATGTTTAGGCTCCATTCGACGAGTACTTTGTAGGTTTGCGGAGGTGTACGACCAGATGTCTATGCACAGGTCAGACAGTTACGGTAAACAACGGGCCGATGGTATGTGGACGCGGAGCTGGCGCCTGATAGCTTATCATATACGTTCCATCGGGATTCGGATGAGGCCGAAACATCATTCCCCTCTTCTCAAACCATTGCAGCGTGATTCTGGCCTTGAAACGCGTATAGTTATGCTGCTGGAAAATGCCGTCGCTGTCGAGGAAGACATAAATTATGAATGGGTGCAGGTGATCTTTAACAAAGTACACATAGTCCAAAGAGGGCATGGTGCGTGGAATTACTACCACATGTCCCGTGGGACACAAATGGGTGTCCACCATAACACTATACTGGCCTGCATCTCAGGGACGATGCATGTTCCCAGCAATCATTCACTCGTATGACGGAGTAGCCGGACACGCTCATCGAGCTGTTGTAATTAGAAACACGATTCATTCGACTAGGCGACAAGTTTCTACTGATCCACAGACCAAACTCGATTATTTCACTGCTGCGAAGTCCTTTGTTCAACACAGTGCGCTGAATGGTGTGTTCCCAACAATATCACCTCTTGATATTCACGCAAGTTCTCAAGAGCAACAGTGATGATGTTGGTATTCGTAGAATACTCATAATACTTAATTATTTTCTCATTCAGAGAGGATTTTCCAGCACCGACGACATCATACAAATATAACTGCTTTAAAAAAATCTCAACACACTATTCTATCAACGAACTACATCGCCAGCCCACCCATTATATAACATTCCACACTTTGTCGAAGAATATACTGAAACACTCTCTTTCAGTGATCTGTATACTAACTGAAAGAAGATTCTTGATCTCAGACATGGATCGTCGACGTGCCTGCAGTTTCTTGTCGTCCCCATAGTCCGCCTTCCAACTGGGCAAAATAAATTCTGCCGGTCTATACGTATAAGGAATTCTTTACTTATTTCTGGCTTTGAACTATATATTAACATGCGATGAATAGGCTGATGTGGGAATAGAGTCGAAAAAGTATCTTCATTTTACGATCTCGTAATATTTCGTGACAGGCATGTTGTAATTAGGCAGGAAACTAAAAACGAGCATCACATTCAAACAGCTGGAGTTCTAGATCCACATCACTGCTCTCTTCCCAAGAAGTCTGTTATCTACACTCCTGGAAATTGAAATAAGAACACCGTGAATTCATTGTCCCAGGAAGGGGAAACTTTATTGACACATTCCTGGGGTCAGATACATCACATGATCACACTGACAGAACCACAGGCACATAGACACAGGCAACAGAGCATGCACAATGTCGGCACTAGTACAGTGTATATCCACCTTTCGCAGCAATGCAGGCTGCTATTCTCCCATGGAGACGATCGTAGAGATGCTGGATGTAGTCCTGTGGAACGGCTTGCCATGCCATTTCCACCTGGCGCCTCAGTTGGACCAGCGTTCGTGCTGGACGTGCAGACCGCGTGAGACGACGCTTCATCCAGTCCCAAACATGCTCAATGGGGGACAGATCCGGAGATCTTGCTGGCCAGGGTAGTTGACTTACACCTTCTAGAGCACGTTGGGTGGCACGGGATACATGCGGACGTGCATTGTCCTGTTGGAACAGCAAGTTCCCTTGCCGGTCTAGGAATGGTAGAACGATGGGTTCGATGATGGTTTGGATGTACCGTGCACTATTCAGTGTCCCCTCGACGATCACCAGTGGTGTACGGCCAGTGTAGGAGATCGCTCCCCACACCATGATGCCGGGTGTTGGCCCTGTGTGCCTCGGTCGTATGCAGTCCTGATTGTGGCGCTCACCTGCACGGCGCCAAACACGCATACGACCATCATTGGCACCAAGGCAGAAGCGACTCTCATCGCTGAAGACGACACGTCTCCATTCGTCCCTCCATTCACGCCTGTCGCGACACCACTGGAGGCGGGCTGCACGATGTTGGGGCGTGAGCGGAAGACGGCCTAACGGTGTGCGGGACCGTAGCCCAGCTTCATGGAGACGGTTGCGAATGGTCCTCGCCGATACCCCAGGAGCAACAGTGTCCCTAATTTGCTGGGAAGTGGCGGTGCGGTCCCCTACGGCACTGCGTAGGATCCTACGGTCTTGGCGTGCATCCGTGCGTCGCTGCGGTCCGGTCCCAGGTCGACGGGCACGTGCACCTTCCGCCGACCACTGGCGACAACATCGATGTACTGTGGAGACCTCACGCCCCACGTGTTGAGCAATTCGGCGGTACGTCCACCCGGCCTCCCGCATGCCCACTATACGCCCTCGCTCAAAGTCCGTCAACTGCACATACGGTTCACGTCCACGCTGTCGCGGCATGCTACCAGTGTTAAAGACTGCGATGGAGCTCCGTATGCCACGGCAAACTGGCTGACACTGACGGCGGCGGTGCACAAATGCTGCGCAGCTAGCGCCATTCGACGGCCAACACCGCGGTTCCTGGTGTGTCCGCTGTGCCGTGCGTGTGATCATTGCTTGTACAGCCCTCTCGCAGTGTCCGGAGCAAGTATGGTGGGTCTGACACACCGGTGTCAATGTGTTCTTTTTTCCATTTCCAGGAGTGTATTACGTTATGTTTGCACTTTTCTGTTACTCATTCGCCGAGATGCCTCGTCGTCGTGTGCACTGTGTGTTTCGTTGGCGTCCAATCGTACCGACAGGAAAAAAAAATGCTGCACCAAGGAGTCTATGTCTGAGAGATGATGTCTATGCAAATTTCACATTAGCTGCATAAGAGAGGCGCTAATAGCGCCACTATGAAGAAATAAATCAGGTTTGCTTTAAGTACAGTTACCTTTGAGACTGGATGTGGTGAGTCAATGTTAGTGAAGAAAGCCTTCAAGGCGACAAAAAACTTCACTGAGCCTGAACGAGATCTTATGAAAGTCTACGAGAAGCTGGATTTCCTTCTGCAGTACAGCAGAAATACCTGGCAGGAATGTAGCCATCGCACATGTTTGCTGCCAGCGGCGGTCACGAGAATATCCGGGGCTCCGGTCGGTCACGTGGCACTACCGAGAGGAGAGAGCACCATTGTTCCGCGTACGGCTCTGGCGCATCGTGCTGCGTCTGCAGCAACAGTGTGAGGAGCAGTTGGCACCACAGTGACACAACGAACTGTTACAAATCGGTTACTTAGAGTACAGCTCCGAGCCAGACGCCCTGTAGCGTGCATTCCACTGAGCTCAAACCACCGCCATTTGCGTCTTCAATGGTTTCAAGCGAGAGCTTCTAGGAAGGCAGGGTGGAGGTTCAAAACTGGCTCTGAGCACTATGGGACTTAACGTCTGAGGTCATCAGTCCCCTAGAACTTAAAACTACTTAAACCTAACTAACCGAAGGACATCACACACATCCGTGCCCGAGGCAGGATTCGAACCTGCGACCGTAGCGGTCGCGCGGTTCCAGACTGAAGCGCCTAGAACCGCTCGACCACTCCGACCGGCTCAGGGTAGATGTCTGTTGTGTTTTCTGATGAAAGCTGATTCTGACTCGGTGCCAGTGATGGCTGCGTGTTGATTAAAAGGAGGCTAGTTGAAGACCTGCAACCAACCTTTCAGCGTGTTAAACACATTGGGCCTACAGCAGGATGCGATTTCGTATGACAGCAGGAGCACTCTCGTGGCTATCTCACCCATGCTGACTTGACATTGGAGCATCAGTCTAGTGGTTCTACCAGTTGTCCTGCCAGTCATGAACCAGCATTTCAGGGGAGTTTTCCAACAGGATAACGCTCGCCCACATACCGCTGTTGTAACCCAACTTGCTCTACAGCGTGTCGACATGTTGCCTTGGCCTGCTCGATCACCGTATCTGTCTCGTATCCAGCACTTGTGGAACTTCATCATACGAAAACTCCAGGGTCATCCACAATCAACATTAACCGTCCATGTATTGAACGACCAAGTGCAACAGGCATGGAACTCGATCCCAGAAACCGACATCCGGCACTGGTACAACAGTATGCAAGCATGTATCAGCATTTCACATTTTCAATGGCTTATCTTGCGGGTACATTAACCTGTGACCTTGCAATGTTATTCACTTAAATATATTACCTAAACTTAACATTAATTATTTTTTGGTGTTGCGATTTTTTCTCTCAGTGTTTCTAAGAGACTGTTTTGTATGTGGAGACACTGTGTTATGAATGTTGATACCGCTAGGATTATTGGTGTTCTACTTGGTCCATCAATAGTGGTGGCTGTGATGATTTTGAATTGACTGATGTTGATTTTCAAGCTGGTCAAGCGTCTCTTGCTGTCGTTTGTGTTGCCTGTCGGAGTGACCGAGCGGGTATAGGCGCTGCAGTCTGGAACCGCGCGACCGCTACAGTCGCAGGTTCGAATCCTGCCTCGGGCATGGATGTGTGTAATGTCCTTAGGTTAGGTAGGTTTAAGTAGTTCTAAGTTTTAGGGGACTGATGACATCAGAAGTTAAGAACCATAGTGCTCAGATCCATTTTTTTTTTTTTTGTCGTTCGTGTTGATTCTGTGCTACGTTCATTGGCTATTAGTTTGGAAAATTTTCCACCTCTTGCCTGGCATCAGCATTGTACTCTGCCGTCAGACCTGCCACAGAGTGCCTCCTATCCTGCCTCTCAAAGAGGGCAAGCGTCCGACCTCCACGTTCTGTGCTAGTACGTGGACATCCAGCACCTTGTCGCCTACTCGTGGTCTGACCTTCCTTCAACCAATTTCCGTAGAAATTTACTTATGAAGAAACAACTAATATCGCCGTTTCCGAGATGCACGTTCGCAGGCGCCAAGCCGTAACAGTCTGCTCGTTTCAAACTAGCATACGTTTGTGGATTTCCCCTTTTGTGGCTCGTATCTTCGCTGCATGATTCCCCATTCGTCTCTGCTGCTGATGTAAGCTAAACTTTCTTATCGCATCACGCGCCCCCAGCTCCAAAAAGTATACTACTGGCCATTAAAATTGCTACACCACGAAGATGATGTGCTACAAACGCGAAATTTAACCGACAGGAAGAAGATCTGTGATATGCAAACGATTAGCTTTTCAGAGCATTCACACAAGGTTCGCGCCGGTGGCGACTCCTACAACGTGCTGACATGAGGAAAGTTTCCAACCGATTTCTCATATACAAACAGCAGTTGACCGGCGTTGCCTGGTGAAACGTTGTTGTAATGCCTCGTGTAAGGAGGAGAAATGCATACCATCACGTTTCTGACTTTGATAAAGGTCGGATTGTAGCCTATCGCGATTACGGTTTATCGTATCGCGACATTGCTGCTCGCGTTGGTCAGGATCCAATTATGGTTAGCAGAATATGGAATCGGTGGGTTCAGGAGGGTAATACGGAACGCCGTGCTGGATCCCAACGGCCTGGTATCACTAGCAGTCGAGATGACAGGCATCTTATCCGCACGGCTGTAACGGATAGTGCAGCAACGTCTCGATCCCTGAGTCAACAGATGGGGACATTTGCAAGACAACAACCATCTGCACGAACAGTTCGACGACGTTTGCAGCAGCATGGACTATCAGCTCGGAGACCATGGCTGCGGTTACCCTTGACGCTGCATCACAGACAGGAGCGCCTGCGATGGTGTACTCAACGACGAACCTGGGTGCACGAATGGCAAAACGTCATTTTTTCGGATGAATCCAGGTTCTGTTTACAGCATCATGATGGTCGCATCCGTGTTTGGCGACATCGTGGTGAACGCACATTGGAGGCGTGTATTCGTCATCGCCATACGGGCGTTTCACCCGGCGTGATGGTATGGGGTGCCATTGGTTACACGTCTCGGTCACCTCTTGTTCGCATTGACAGCACTTTGAACAGTGGACGTTACATTTCAGATGTGTTACGACCCTTGGGTCTACCCCTCATTCGATCCCTGCGAAACCCTACATTTCAGCAGGATAATACACGACCGCATGTTGCAGATCCTGTACGGGCCTTTCTGGGTACAGAAAATGTTCGACTGCTGCCCTGGCCAGAGCATTCTCCACATCTCTCACCAATTGAAAACGTCTGGTCAATGGTGGCCGAGCAACTGGCTCGTCACAATACGATAGTCACTAATCTTGATGAACTGTGGTATCGTGTTGAAACTGCATGGCTAGCTGTACCTGTACACGCCATCCAAGCTCTGTTTGACTCAATGCCCAGGCGTATCAAGGCCGTTAGTACGGCCAGAGGTGGTTGTTCTGGGTATTGATTTCTCAGAATGTATGCACCCAAATTGCGTGAAAATGTAATCATATGTCAGTTCTAGTATAATATATTTGTCCAATGAATACCCGTTTATCATCTGCATTTCTTCTTGGTGTGGCAACTTTAATAGTCAGTAGTGTACGTTTCAATCTTGCAGTGGGCAACGATCCTAATGTTTTGTATCATCTGTGCATACAATTTCCAGGACTTGTTTCTGCAGCTAACCAGCTCCCTCAAGGTTGTCGCGATGCGATAATGCAAATTTTTTTTTCTAGGCAGTAGCACCCATTATTTTCTGATTGTTGTCTAATGATTGGTGCTTTTATTTCCATCATTTACTTTACGTAAAAGAAGCAAAGGCTTACGTGACATTTGCATTCGTAATTTACAGTTGGAAAATTATTAAAGTTACTTTCTCAAGAAGGCGAGAGGACATCGAGAGTTCTTCGAGATCTCTTGTAACCGTCGCGGAGAAGTACCATCGTTCGTTGAACGTATTCTCGAGTCTGGCTGCTTCGCATGGGCATTGAACTGCGCACGGCAACAAGAGAAGAGCCCCTCGCGAACCGCCCCAGAGGTATTTAAAGCCGGAGCGCGAATTCTTGGCATGGCGCGGCGCGCCGCGCGCACACAAAAGCAGTCAGCTGTCGTTAACCAGGGACAGCCGTGAGAAGTTGGGCCCGGCGTGGCGCCACCGAAACTCCGGCAGCGAGTCCACACTCTCACGTCCAGCCGACACGCGTAGCTGGAGACAAACTGAGGGCGCCAGTGGCGGAGCCGGTGATTTAAACGGCCGGGTCCGTCTCTTCATAAATAGCTCACTTTTCAAATGGATCTCTTACGGCGCCTCGGAGCTCTGCCAGGATAACTTGTAGTGTTCCTCCTGTTTTGTTTTGGGCCTATTTTCTATTCCAGGAACAGGGTTGTTAATTATCTCAGCTTAGTCCTACTCCAGCGGAATTAAACGGCCAATGTCTTGTCCTCGTCCAGTTCTCCAGCTCGCTGTGCGAGTCCGTCAGTCGTCTAGTGAGGTATCACCTTATCCATTTAAATTTACTTAATTATCCCTGAGGTCATCATGCAATGGAAGGTACGCGGCAGACCAGTCTCAATTATTCCCCTTCCTATTCCACTCTTGGATAGTATGTGGGGAGGAAGACCGTGCTTTCAATCCTGAAGAGCAACGAACTACTGTAACGGTACCAACTTGGTCCTTAAACGATGAAGTTTTTCTGCATAGAAATACATTCGACGGTTCTGTTTTCGATACCATTTGTTGCGATGCACGTAACGACATGGTTGTGCTTTCTTTCATTAGTGATAGTTGGGGATGTCTTTGACGCTCTTCTGCTGAAAAAAAAAAACAAAGCTGATCATTAGTGATCGTTTCGGATGTCTTTCACGCTCTTCTGTGGGAAAAAAAAAAAAAAAAAAACAAAGCTGAGACCTGCAAATATTATGCAGTTCTTCTTTGAACATTTAGCATCTATTAAGTCAATTTGGTGAAAACCCCAGTGTGATAAAGTTTAGTTCTCCAGAGAGATCTATTTTATTCCTTTTTCACAGATGACCTACTATCTCAGATTTCGTCCGCTGACTTAGAATCTGAACTTTCCTTTCCCCACTAACAGGACTTGCAAAGTGCTTCCACCTTATATTCCTTCGACCTGTCACTGCGAAGTATGTCACTTGTGTGACTGACTTCCGTGGTTTATCATGAGTTCTGCTGTGTTACACTATCAGATCTTTTAATTTACATATTGATGTTCAGGTGCGAATCTTTGTGATAGATATTAACATTCTGTACGTCTTCGTAGAGTACCACCGGGCGAGGTGGCGCAGTAGTTAACTTACTGGACGATTCAGATCACCTTCCGGCAATCCAGATTTATGTTTTCTGTGACTTCCCTACATCACTCCACACAAAAGTCGAGGTGGTTCCTTTGAAAAGGACGCGGCCGATTTCATTTCGTAATGCAAGCTTGTGCTCCGTCTCTAATGACCACGCTGTCGACGGTATGTTAAACTCTAATCATCCTTTTTCCTTCTTATTACAGAATCTAGGAATTTTTACGCATATAACATTGTCTGAGGGTTACTGACCTTATAAACTACATAATTCCTTATGATGATGGCTAGGAAATCATCTTTTCTTCCTCATTCTACACCAGACGCTGAATTTGCTACGACCTGCGTCCTCATCCATGAAACTTTGCCCAATTCTATCTACTGCTAAATTTTCGGTTCAATATTAGTTTTAAAGCAGTCCTGACACCTCGAAACATGGGGTAGTATTGTTTTCCCACCTATGCGGAGGCACCTAACGGATCACCCACAGTCACAAATTACAGCTATCCCTTACGTGGGTGTGACGAAGAGGTTAGTTTCCCGTGAAAACTGAGTTCTGCCAGTACGACAGTTGTAGCAACTTAATAAAGAAATTTAATTTGAGATGTTGGACGATTGGATCCATCAGGATATCTTATCTTAAATGCCTCATAACTGATCATGCATCAAAATTTACACTGAGTGTGGCTCTGTCAATAAGACCATCTCGTCGATAACAGTTAGTTCTTCCTAGTTCTTATCTAGCACAAAGAAAATTGATGTCAGTTATTGGGAGGAGAAAGATTTAGTACGATGGAACTTAGACCTAAGATATGATTGAGTACGAATGGCATGTCCTGTGCCACACATATTCTGCGGATACAATACGTGAAGGAATTATATGATTTTATAGATATTTTGTTACAGATTTGAGAAAATACTCGTTCGCGATGTAGGTCCTACAGTTATCTTCTCGTCATTGCGGTTATTCGAAGACAGAAATACCATATTACTGTCCTAATGACTCCATCAGTGACAAAAAGTAGCGGCAGTTGCATGATTAGAATATTAGGAAAGTAAAAGGAGATAGGTTCCGCTGACACAGGTCATTCGAATTAGTAGTGAAGTTTTGGAGGAAGAAATAGGCATTGGACAATGAATCTTATCGGCATTCATCCATACTAATTAACGAAACCTTCCAAATAATTTGAATCAGGAGGTCGAATAGGAATATTAACGTAGCTCTACGTGAATACGACTCACAGCCCTTAATCGCTGTGCTTCCCCACTTGTTGTACGCCATTATTATTAAGAGCTGGAACAACACTGTAACACAACTTCCGTAACATTTTATACGAGAACTTATCGATCTCAGAAAGTGAAGTCTAGTAACATCCTGGCTTCAGGGATATCTTGTGTCTCTTAATTACCTGAGAAACTCTTGTCTGAATTTCTGATACGCTTCGTATTAATATTTAATCATCTTCATAAGTGACTGTAGTACATAGCTTACGATTTCCTTGAAAGCCTCTATCACGACTGCCTCAATTCCTCCTAGTAGAAGTCAACTGAGGTACAAGGTTTACCAAAGAAGTACTATTGGGGTATAAAAATGAAAAGTAATCTTCCTGGTGAGATGACATTTCAGAAAAACTTGTAACGACGCTTAAGAATAAAAGTTTCACGTAGGTTCTCGCTCTGGTTTCAATTAGGTCTACAAGCAGATATTTATAAAGTGCCCTTGAATTTTTTATTGACGGAGGTCACAAATACTCTTCTGCAAACAGAAGGGAAAGGCTTTTCTAGTGTTCCAACTGGATTGCTGATATCTAACATCAGTGTGGTCAGAAGTAAATAATTGTACTGGAGACAGGTTCTGGCAGAGGCCTGAACAGCGTATCATATAAGAATATTGCCTCCAAATCATAAGGATACTCTTTATAGTGCACTGTCCTCGCACCATGTTTTAAATGTGTCGCAGGTAGATCGACTGAAAATCCCGACTACTCGCATACTCTGGTCGGTTACCTCCCGCACATGTTTCATGAAATATTGTCATGTGAATGAAGTCGGAAATTAAGTCCATCCGCAGCCAAACGGTATTAACAGTCAGCTGCGCTGGCTTCAGGAACAAGAACATTTGCAAAATTGTACGGAAGACTTGAAACGTACTGGGTTGTCAATAGCCGAAGACAGCAACCTCAGCATCTGGCCACATCGTATCCGTTGTTCGGATAACGTGTCGAGAGATCCCTCCACAACAGCGGAGTAATGATGTATCGGCGCGTTAATACAGACGACGCAGGCGTTATGAGGCGGTGGAAAGAGACGTGTGTTAGGCGCGGCTGGAGCTAGCGCGCGGCGTGGCCGCCACGTGGACTCACCGGAAGGGGTGCAGCAGGTCCTGTCGCGGCCGCGGTCGCTGCAGGTGTTGCTGTCTGCCGGCGGCGCCGCGGCGCCGCGACGCCGCGCGACGCCTGCCGCCGCCCGCCGCCCGGAAGCCGGCGGAAGCTGTCGAGCGCGCCCGAACTGTCGCCGCCCTCCGCTGTCGCTGTCACCAGCGACGTGAGGCTAGGCTGACGACTGCTCACTTCACTCGGCATGACAGCCAGTGGACGCAAACTAGGGATCGAGAAGTTCTTTTGCTTAGAGGCGTACTACTGCAGCAAAAAGTACACGGAGCAAGAATGCATCAATAGAATTACCTTGGACACATCTGTCAGGTGGTTCCCTATTTCTATCTCAATGATGTACATAGCCTTCATTCCGAGCGACAATATTCGGAACGAAACGTACACTACTGGCCATTAAAATTGCTACACCAAGAAGAAATGCAGATGATAAACGGGTATTCATTAGACAAATATATTATACTAGAACTGACATGTAATTACATTTCCACGCAATTTGGATGCATACATCCTGAGAAATCAGTACCCAGAACAACCACCTCTGGCCGTAATAACGGCCTTGATACGCCTGGGCATTGAGTCAAACAGAGCTTGGATGGAGTGTACATGTACAGCTGCCAATGCAGCTTCAACACCATATCACAGTTCCTCAAGAGTTGTGACTGGCATATTGTGACGAGCCAGTTGCTCGGCTACCACTGACCAGACATTTTCAATTGGTGAGAGATCTGGAGAATGTGCTGGCCAGGGCAGCAGTCGAACATTTTCTGTATCCAGAAAGGCCCGTACAGGACCTGCAAAATGCAGTGGTGCATTATCCTGCTGAAATGTAGGGTTTCGCAGGGATCGAATGAAGGGTAGAGCCACGGGTCGTAACACATCTGAAATGTAACGGCCACTATTCAAAGTGCCGTCAATGCGCACAAGAAGTGACCGAGGCGTGTAACCAATGGCACCCCATACCACACGCTGGGTGAAACGCCAGTATGGCGATGACGAATACACGCTTCCAATGTACGTTCACCACGATGTCGCCAAACACGCATGCGACCATTATAATGCTGTAAACAGAACCTGGATTCATCACGAAAAAATGACGTTTTGCCATTCGCGCACCCAGGTTCGTCGTTGAGTACACCATCGCAGGCGCTTCTGTCTGTGGTGCAGCGTCAAAGGTAACCGCAGCCATGGTCTCCGAGCTGGTAGTCTATGCTGCTGCAAACGTCATCTAACTGTTCGTGCCGATGGTTGTTGTCTTGCAAACGTCCCCATCTGTTGTCTCAGGGATCGAGACGTGGCTGCACGATCCGTGACAGCCATGCAGATAAGATGCCTGTCATCTCGGCTGCCAGTGATACGAGGTCGTTGGGATCCAGCACGGCGTTCCGTATTACCCTACTGAAGCCACCGATTCCATATTCTGCTAACAGTCATTGAATCTCGACCAACGCGTGCAGCAATGTCGCGATACGATAGACCGAAATCGCGATAGACTGCAATCCGATCTTTATCGAAGTCGAAAACGTGATGGTACGCATTTCTCCTCCTCACACAAGGCATCACAACAACGTTTCACCAGGCAACGCCGGTCAACTGCTGTTTGTGTATGAGAAATCGGTTGGAAACTTTCCTCATGACAGCACGTTGTAGTTGTCGCCACTGGCGCCAACCTTGCGTGAATGCTCTGAAAAGCTAATCGTTTGCATATCACAGCATCTTCTTCCTGTCGGTTAAATTTTGTGTCTGTAGCACGTCATCTTCGTGGTGTAGCAATTTTAATGGGCAGTAGTGTATGTCGCCCTGTCTTATTCTGCTTGGTTTGACCACCGCTTTTAAAGGTTGTTGTTGTGGTCTTCAGTCTGAAGTTTTGTTTGATGCAGCTCCCCATACTAGTCTATCCTACACAGCGTCTTCATCTCTCCATAACTATTGCCAACTTACATTTATTTGACGCTTACTTGATTTAAGCCTTGGTCTCCCTCTACAGTCTTGACCCCCACAATTCCTTCCATTAACAAACCGACAGTCCCCTGATGTCTCAAGATGTGTCCTATTAACATACCCCTTCTTTCATTCAAGTTGTGTCATAAACTTCTGTCTTCCATAATTCGATTCAGTACTTCTCATTTGTCACATGATCCGCCCTTCTAATGTTCAGCATTCTTCTACATCATCACATTTCAAAAACTTCTATTCTCTGCATGAAATGTATACTGTCATAATAACAATAATAATAACAACCCACAAGAGATACTTTTTTAAATTGTATTTGCCCATTCCGATTTCGAATGATCCCTCTTTCTCAAGCGTTACGTAGATACAATGAAGCTGTTACCACCATATACAGTGGTGTGCAGACTTTAAGGACAGACGTAGGGCAAAATGCATTCTTGCACTTAAACATATATATCTCCAAAAATATTACAGCTAAAATAGTACAACTTGAGCTTACTGTGTACAACATAATGCTTAAAATTCTGTGCAATTTTTGATTGGAAATGCGAATCGAGTTCCATTTCATAAGGATTTAAATTTTTAATTACCATTGTTTCTTTAATGTACATTTTCTCATAAACTAAGCAAGCAATAAAACTGGAATTTCATATTTTATATCTGCATAAGAGGCTAATAAAACTTGTGGAACAGATTTTAGTTTAAGGTGATAGTTGCTTTGAAATTAATTTTTCAGTTTTGTGTTACCTGGGATAGCTCTATTTTTTTCAAATTTTAAAGAAGAACTTTTCTCAGAGAAAAGGTAATAGAAAAGTGCTGCACAGGATTATTCAGTAAGTAATTCTTCAGAACTATGCCAAAGTTCAGGATGTTAGGCTTTATAGTGCCTGAGAAAATGTACATTACGCACTGAAGAGTCAAAGAAACAGGTACACCGGCCAAATTTCAGGATGGTAGCTTTTATAAGTCCTGAGAAACGGTACATTATACACTGAAGAGCCAAAGAAACTGGTACACTTACCTAATATCGTGCAGGGCCCCCGCGAGCATACAAAACTGCCGCAACATGACGTGGCATGGACTCGACTAATGTCTGAAGTAATGCAGGAGGAAATTGACAACATGAATCCTCCATGGCTGTTCATAAATCCGTAAGAGTACGAGGGGGTGGAATCTCTCCTGAACAGCACGTTGCAAGGCATTACAGATATGCTCAATAATGTTCATGTCTGGGGAGTTTGGTGGCCACCGGAAGTTTTTAAATTCAGAAAAGTGTTCCTAGAGCCACTCTGTAGCAATACTGGACGTGTCGGGTGTCACATTCTCCTGCTGGAATTGCACAAGTCCGTCGGAATGCACGATGGACATGAATGGAAGCAGGTGATCAGACATGATGCTTACGACCTGTCAGTCGTATCTAGACGTATCAGGAGTTCCATATAACTAAAACTGCACACGCCCCATACCATTACACAGCTTCCACCAGCTTGAAGAGTCCCCTGCTGACATGCAGTTTCCATGGATTCATGAGGCTCTCTCATAACCCGTACACGTCCGTCCGTTAGATACAATTTGAAACGAGACTCGTGCGAACAGCCAACATGTTTCCAGTCATCAACAGTTCAATGTCGGTATTGACGGGCCCAGGTGAGGCGTAAAGCTTTGGTCGAGCAGTCATTAACGGTACACGACTGGGCCTTTGGCTCCGAAAGCCCATATCGATGATGTTTCGTTGAATGGTTCGAACGATGACACTTGTTGATGGCCCAGATTTGAAATCTGCAGTAATTTGCGGAAGGGTCGCACTTCTGTCACGTTGAACGATCCTCTTCAGTCTTCGTTTGTCCCGTTCTTGCAGGATGTTTTTCCGGCCGCAGCGATGTCGGAGATTTGATGTTCTACGGGATTCCTGATATTCACAGTACACTTGTGAAATGGTCATACCGGAAAATCCCCACTTCATCGCTACCTCGGAGATGCTGTGTCCCATCGCTCGTGCGCCGACTGTAACACCACGTTCAGACTCACTTAAATCTTGATAATCTGGCATTGTAGCAGAAGTAACAGATCTAATAACTACGCCAGAAACTTGTTGTCTCATATAGACGTTGCCGACCGCAGCGCCGTATTCTGCCTGTTTACACATCTCTGTATTCGAATACGCATGCCTATACCATTTTCTGTAGCTTAAAATGTCAATTTACAGCAATTCGCATTCCAAGTTTTATTTCAATTTTGGACAGTACTGCTATACCTCTACGACTAATGCTGTTCATATCCATAACCTTCATTCTCTTCCTCGTTTTCCCGGAGTAACCTCTTCCCCTGCCTTCCTTTCCCAGCCATCTTTCGCAATTTTTCTGCCGCTGCCTGAGCTTTGTCCGTTTGCGCTTCATTGATGCTTCTGAGTATTTTCAGTGTGGATGCACCCGGATGAAAGCCTAGTCTCTTCAGGCACTTAATCCTACCTACATTTCCACTATTGAACACTAGAGAGGCATCAAATGCAGCTATCTTCACAACTGAGGACACAAACACTGTGTTTGGGAAACGCATCCATGTAAGGTGTTTGTAGCTGTCATTCGAATTCTGTGTATTCAATGCACCTTTTTAGCAGTGGTTTTTCAGCAGTTCAGGTTTGGCTAGGTACCTGAAAGTTGGTTAACATCTAAAACAGCAAGTGGCAAACAATGTTTGCGGGTGTATGGATTTTCATTGGCTTCTACCTGAAGATATTTGCACCACGATATGTCACAGAGGGTTGCTGAGGATTATCATCTGTGGAAAGTTTGTAAAAGAATACTGCTCACACGGCTTGCTGCATTGTTTACACACTACGTAGGTTACCCCTGATAGCTTTCCCATAGTATATTTTTAAAGTGTGAATTTCCTTGTCTGTCAGTCTGTTAACACCTCCCAGTGGATTTCCATCATCTAATTTCTTGCCTTTCATTTCTTTCTTCAATCTGAGATGTCTACCTTCCATTCGCTTTGGACATACCACACACATTCCAGTTTTTCATTTTTAGTTTGTGAGCCATAAGGATTGCTTTCTAAAACAGTCTTAAAAGCATGGAATCTCCATCGCCTCACATACCTAACACCATATTGTTCAACTGACCTTTGGAATATTAGTTTCTTCCCAGCTGCTTCCATCCTACTACTTGACCCCTGGGAATTCTTGCTGCACACTTTCTTGTGTTACTGCTGCCACCTTCCTTCTTCACTGCCATCATTGTTCTTACTTGTGACACACTGAGAGCAATATTTGCTCATTACTTGGAAGTCTAAGATTTTCCCTGTATCCACACTCATAGATGATACACCTTCATCCAGGTTCCATCAAAAGAGACACACAGATCTGTCTTGACTACACAATGTCCTTCTCATCTTTCATTGTTAATAATTACAGCTTCCTTAACAGCTGCTTTTATGTAATCGCTGCACTCAACTTCAAGAGCACTGAGGAGTGTTCTGAGTGTTCTGTTGGAACCTGTGAATCTAGTCACTGGTGCAGACATCTTCATCAAGCTACAAAACAAATTTGTGCCTTCTCTGCCTACACCTATGCATCTCATCTACAATCTTGCATTCCCCTCATCTTCCCATGGAGAACAAAAGTCTTGAACTGAATATCATAATTACAAACTTTACAAAAATATGTGTATTACTTACAATGCCAATTCTGTCATTGTCATCATACAGTCTAAGACCCTTGACTGACAAGAACCACATGCGCATGAAACATTAATGATATGGACAAGCAGTTCTAAGTCAATTAGCCTAAATCCATTGGATAACTCATCTTTGACACTGTACACAGCGTTATCAATTGCTTCACTAGTTTATTCTTCGATGAACTCAGTGCGTTTGTCGAAAATTGTTCTTCACACTTAGGAGCAGCATCTGTAACACTTTTATTTAAATTCATGTACCTTTTACACCTGAAATTCGACATTACTCATTTCCTTGAATATGTGCCCACTGTTATGACCCGTTTCAAGCAAAACAGGTTGATAAATGCAACACTATAAACTGAAATAAGTTTGTAGCACGTACTATTAAAAAAAACGACGTTGTATACGAAGGAACAAGCAAAGACAATCTTTCTCTTAGCCTTCTAGACTCATCTGTAGTCCATTTTGATTGTGTGAACGGAAAATTAACGCACAAAAAGTTTCTAGCGTAGAGAAGGTGGCAGGTGCAGATGCCCAAAGAAACTTTTTGAAACATGTTTCTAGCCAGAATTCGATCATGAATGGTGGCGATGCTATTCTTAAAGAAGCACTCTAATAAATTACGCAATAAAAAATAAGAATTTTTTTCTCACTTTTGCCCTACATCTGCCCGTAAGGACGAAAGTAGCTTTGCATAATATGCCACTACCAAATACAATAGCTCGATGAAACTAGGACTGTACATAGACAGAACTGCCACAGTATGATCCAGAAGGTAAAGTAAAAGAAACACGTAATGAAACGAACAGAAATGCGACCTTTATTCAACGACGATAGTTACACTGAAGTCATTACGATTCATGATGATCCTCTGGATATTAAAAAGGGTGTGTAATAACCTAGGATAAAAGTGCAACGTGCTCCCATGCTGGCCACAAGGTTATTAAGAAGTTCTTTAGGTAGGGCGTTCCATTCCTCCACAGCGTAGTTGACAACGGCTGGAAGGTCGCTGGTGTATGTCAATGTGCCGCTATGCGTCTCATCAGCGCATCCCACGTGTTCACGATGAGACTTAAAGGGGGATGAGGGAAGGGGGGGGAGGGGTCCGGGCAGGCCAGTCCGTTCTTCCAGTATCCTCTCGTTCCAAGATCTCCTCCACCTGCGTTCTTCGATGTGACCAGGCATTCTCATTCATGAAAATGAAATCAGAGACAAATGCACCCCTGAAAAGATGCACATGGGGAAGAAGTGAAGTGTCAAAACAACGTCGAAAGGTCAGTGTACCGTGTTCAAAGATTTGGAGGCCAGTGCGCCCATACAACATTATGCCTCCCCATGCCATAACACCTGGACCACCAAAACTGTGTTCCTGGATGCATTTCGAGTTCCCATCTTTCGGCACGTAATGCACCCAGGAACATTGTCGAACATGATTTATTGTTGGTCCAGGTATTATAGTATGGGGAGACATAATGTTACAGGGACTACTGACCTCCAAATCTTTGAACACGGTACATTCACTCGTCAACACATCGAAAAACGCAGACGGAGGAGCTCTTGCAATCAGAACTCACTTTTTTTATAATATGGTATTAATTTTCATTCTTTAAAAATAACTGCTGGCTGTGGAGGTTGCATCATGGCATTCCGTGTCTATTCTGGGTGGCCATCAGCTTATCCACATCCTTTTCTCCTTGTACTCAGTTCCCCGGAATGCAATGGTGAGTAATGACTTAGATGTACTTTGCCAGCCAGTACTATGAAATATATTTAAACTCAAATATTGATAAAAGAAGTTATCTCGCTTGTTCGTCTTTTTATATCACTCAGAAAAGGATAATTTTGATGGGATCCGTATGTCAATCAGTAAAAATGGAACCCTTATAGGGTAGCTTTGTGGTCCGTCAGTCTGTCTGTTTGTTTGTCAAACTACTAAACACCTGTTTTCTCAGGAACAGGTGAACATATCTAGTTGAAATTTTTTTCACATGCTAAGGTCTGCGGTCTCTTGGCGGTGTAAGAAATTTAAAGTCAGTGTAATCAAAAGATACGGCCATTAATGTGAAATATTTTTATATTCACAAACTCACTAATCGAAACATATAGAGTAATACCCGTTGACCTAAACTCATGAAATTTACGAATGAGGAAGGTTTCACAGAACAAGTGAGAGGAAAAATTCTATAATTAATAATCTGCAATTATATCACACGAAAAAAGCATTTTTTCGTCTTTTGTTATCCGACTGTTTGTCTGTCCATCTGTTAAGACTCCTTTTTCTGCATATATGGCCAATATCTACATCGATAACAGGCGAAAATCTTCGAGGTTTTCGATTCCCGGGATGGGTGAACCATCTATATACATAAATAAGTTCATACGGAACCCTCGGTGGGCGAAAACGTCAAGAACCTGGTTTACAGGTGTGGGAATGTTCATCAGACCATTGTTGAGAGCCTTGACACATCACCGATACATTGTGCCCAGCAGGTGCAGCTGTTTGTCGATATGTTCATCCAGCTTCCCATAGGCCCACAATGCGACCCCATTCAAATTGTTGAAGTTGTTCAACAGGAGTACATACTCGTCAGTGGGGCATGGTTGTGCACTAGAATAAATGTTGTAAAGACGTTCATCTCTAAACTCAGCACAGTTACTGCATGCACAGTCAAAACAGAGGGTGCACTGCCAGGTCTCCTGAGAGTCATTTGATCGCTGATGACTGAGACGAATGAAGCTCTAACACTACAACCCATCACCATGTACATATTCCACCTTGGTCCCACTGAACGCAGTCATTGAGAGTGTTGAATTTTTTTAGGGTGTGAGTGTGTGGGTTTCATTTTGTCAAGTTGCACAATGGATTGATCCAACAAGTACCCTTTGGCTCCTGCAAGAAACAATTTCCACCTCACACTGCTACAGAACTCAGACAGACGATCCTAATGTACCAACAAGAACTGCTTGAAAAACATTCAGCAACAAATATCTTCTGGAGTCGTCCACTGTAAGGAAAAGACACAAAAATATTCTATGTTCTTACGTAACTAGTGGAATACTTGGGTACTGGAGTATTGCTAGTAGTGTAAGAAAAACATTAAACGGACGAAAAATATTATTTACTGCAAAAATTCTGAGAACACAAGTGAAACTTTTTCTTATAAAATAATAAATCTCTGGGTTCTTTTCAGAACAGTAGATAGCCTCTTATTGATAGGAATGCTATTATTTTACAAAGTAAGGAAAGGTTCTTTTCTCCCTTTTCTTTAAGAATGTTATTTACTCGGCAGAATGGCTGAGAGCCGCACCTACATAACTTGAATAACTTTTCTAGGTATGGTCAAGGCTGTTGCGTGAGAAATGTAATGGAGTGTACTGTTAGGGAGGACAGATGGGGCTCCCATACGCTGTAGCGCACAGTACCGTGAGCTGCAATGACAGCTGCCTGCGTCGCTTGCTGCTGACAAATAACACAACTATCTCTTTCTATTTGGATTGACCTTCTCCAATAAAACTCTCCCTACGCTTTGATGAAGTCAAGGACTCCTATCCGCCCCTAGTCAAACTATTGGTGTGGTACACCAGTCAGATAACCAGCCCACTGCGATGCCACTCAATATTCCCTCGCATGCATTTAACTGGTACGCTGCCCGTGTTCACACTGCACAATAAGTGTGGTGCCCAACACAGTGAACAACGCTCAATTGTGAGCGACTCAATATAGAGTATCACTCCAATTTGCTAATGACAGAGGTGCTCTCCCAGTGAAGTACTGAGGAGAGACTTTGTTCCTGTCTCTTTGCATACACGTACAAGCACACTCGCTCTCATTACATGTTCCTGCTCCAAGAGCGACAATGGAATGGCCCCTTCTTCTGGAAAAATTGCAAGTGTATATCATTCACTGTCTTCCCGCACTCCTCTGGCTCTTTGCATCAGAAATAGTCTGCCAATCAGCGTTGCTCTTTTAAATGGGAGAATAACGTTCCGTTTAAGTCGACCAATGCGTAGCATCTTCGTTAGGCGTATACTGTCCTCCTGTGAAATCTCCGTTACTAAGTAGTTAGTCCGTCAAAAAATGTGTCTTCTGGGCGCTCCCACACAATGTAGCGAATTTGCTTTTAAGTCGAACACAGGGTCGTTATCCCTTTGCTCTGGCAAAAGCTGTCCTCTCTCTGGGCAGTCGCTCTGGCCAAAGTAGGTGTGTTGACCCACCCCTCTGAAGGTATGGATCTCCCAGCGGGCACCCCTCTGAAGCGACGGGCCTCCCAGAGGGCTGGTTGCCTCTTTAGAACGAAAATTCCTGTGGCTGGCATGATGTGTACACCAGCCTCGACTTTTTCAACCTTGGTGCACACTTGCGATTTACTTATTAGATTTGCATATCGCTTACATGAATTCATACAAAATTGATTCTATCTTATCGAGTTTGGATTCGAATGAAGCGTCTTGATGTGCAGGATACGATTGTGAGGACGGAATATGTACGAAATGAAGGTCAGTAGACCACACGACCTTAAATCCCCCCCCCCCCCCCCTTGTGACAAAATTTTTGTCTGGTGTTTCTCAATGCTGAGGAAAACATTGACAAATTCAGGCAAAAATTATTCTTTTAGATTTTCCAATAAATTTTCTCAGCCATTCTTAACAATTTTGTAATTATTTCTTTATTGCTATTGTTTCTAGTTTATAATTATACAATTTGTGTTTTGTTGTTAGGCAAAGATAGACTTTACAAAGTTTGATTTTCTTTGTCGTTGTCATTACATGTCTCTGTTTTTCTTTTTCATTTCCAAAAGTTGTTTTTACAATATTAATTTTCTAAACTCGTTAGTGTACAGTGTATCAGTGTGAATGTTCGCAAAAGCTCTGTTGTGTCACTTTGTTTCGTTTATTTCTTTCTTTTGTGTGTCACTGTTTTTTTTTTTTTTTTAAGAATGAAGAAGCTAAGAAGCTTTTCTCTTAATTCTATCCTTGGTACTAATGTTATGATCGCAACAAAAATATATTTATGAACTTTCTTTACAGAAGGAAAATACTATACAATTCTTTTTCTAATTCTACATATAAAGGAAATAAGAGATTGTATGACTATGCTGATTTAGTTTCTTTCTAAAAAATTTTGAGGTATGTATAAATTAGGGACTTTACATATTTAATACAATAATTACTTTTACAAATAAGAAGGTAAGTATTATTCACGTTTATCTAATTTTTATAATCTACACTGGTTGTATTTACTCTGTCCGTTTCTTTGTTCGACGATCCCCATGGAAGTGCTGGAAAGCATCGACTCATTTATATGGGTGTCACAAATCATGTGAGAAGCACTCTAGCATGTGATGTCGGGTCTTATTTGTTGATGATGTCATCATGAAATGGTATTTTTAACTGACGATGATGACTGGGGTTTATTGATGTCTGTTTATTGATGTCTTTATTGATGTCTTGGCACTCCTTTGCTGTCACATCTGGGGCGGTATGGCAGTTTGATGATTGTAGTAAGTTGGTGGTTACTGATGATCGTCAGCCAATATATGTGCCGTGACATCTTGGTACTCCATACCTGGTTCGGTATGGCAATTTGCTGATGTGGTAGGGAGAGTGATGTTTATTTTGCTGAATCCATTTCTGGATAATGTTTGTTGGTACTGCTTAAAATTCTGTTTGCCATTCATTTGTATTTGTTTGACTATTCAAGGTTTATTTTTGGAGAGGTGGTTGTAGTAGTTACAATGCCTCAAAGTTCATCGAAAGACGTTCGTGACAATTTTCTTTGTAGGATAGGAGAGGAAGGTATCTTGCTGTCTTCTGCCCTTCTTCGTCTTGCATCTTCTATTCTTCTCTTTTTTCTTGCATTCTTCTGTTCTTCTTGGGCTAGGAATATGTGAATTTTAATGTAGGAAATATACAGGATTTGTAGGGTCTGACTGCCTTTCCAAATATAAGTTGATGAGTTTATTTCTTGTACCTTCTTTGTAGTCTCGTCATATCATGATTCTCCCCACACTTGTCCATGAAGTACCAGTATCGTAGCATATGACATTTCCATGCTGCGTGTTGTTCTTCTGAAGTCCAACCTGGTTGCAACCTGCATTTCCAGTGTGACATTGGTCTTCATGTTGTTGTCATTGCCCTAAGTGTTTTCTCACCATGTCTTTACCCTCTCCGTCGCTATCTCGAAGTATCTGGTATTGAGGCAGCTGGTGACTGATGGTGGCGATGTCCCTATGACGCGTAGAAATATTTACAATTTTTGTTTTACATATACTTGTTATTGTTATTTACAAAAAAACTCTGATTTTATATATTGCAAAAATGTTCTGATAGTGTCAAAAATTATTAGATTGATATGATTTCTTTTCTTTATTCTAATTATGTCCTACCACTTCTTCATCCTTTTATGGGTTGTATGTCATTTCTCGTTTGTGTGCATGTTGCAGGATACTCAATACTACAAGAAACTGTTAGTCTGTTTTGTGCCCCTTTTTTGTGTTGTTCTGTTGATCTATTAATTTTTTTTTTTTTTATTTAGTGGTTAGTACAAGATAGAGTGGACGTTAGCTTGCCTAACCTCTTCCGCATTTTTCACGTAAATCTTTACGTTTAGCAGTATTCAGTGGCCTAACGTCTACTTCTGGTTTCTCTTTGTTGTGTTGTTCTTGTCTCTGTGGACCATAATTTCCTCTGTAATTATTTGCGGCCTGGTCTCGCCAGTTGTTATTTCTGAGATCGTGACCTTTTTCAAAGTACCCTTGACCATTGACATTTTGATTCCTAAACCCATATTCACCACTGTATGAGTGTCCGTTACCGTTCCTAATTCGGTACCATTTATTCTGGTTCTCGTTTCTATGCAAATTAGCATCATTATGCCACTGTCCTGGTCTGTTAAATTGCCCGAAATTATTGTTATTAGGATTACGATTATTATTATTGGAATATTCGTTCCTAGTCCTCTCCTTTTGCCGTTCCCTCTCCTTTCTTTTTTTCTTTCACCTCGTCTTCTTTATACATGAATTCAAGTTCCGTTAAGACCTCTATGAATTCTTCGGTATTTTCATTTTTTTCCTACTGTCGCCTGTTGATATTTTACCGGTAACTTCATTCTACATAGACGTATTAGCTCTCCGTTACTGTATGATTTGTCTAGGCATTGATTCTTTTTGTCCATTATGTCAAAGAATTTTACCACGCTTTTCTCACCTGAGTTTTCGTATGGTGTCATCTGAAGTAACTCGTATTTAATTTTGTTTTGCGCCTCCTTAGACCAATACCTTTCCAGAAATGCTGTTCTGAACTGTAGATAAGACGTACAGGTAGCAGCGATCTTTTGCATCACCTCCGCTGCTGTTCCTGACATGTGTGCACAAATGAAGTCAAGTTTGTGAGCCACGCTTCAATGGTTTGGCAAGCGTACTTGGAACTGATCGATGAATGTGCGTGCATGCAAGCTACCGCCTTCTTCCTTGAAATGTTGAAATTTTCTAACTGTTAGTAAGTGGTCTATATCAAATCTACTCATAAATCCGGTTTGAGGCTGATTCATCGACTCAAATAATCTGCCACTGCTTGTGTCATCTTTCTTATTTTCTGGTAATCTACTGCCTGTCTGCATATGCATAGTTTCCTGCCCCATAATTGCATCGTATCGAATCATTGGCGAACAAAGGTGTTCGTTTGTGTCTACTCTCGTCATTTGCGGTACTGTACCTGTGCTACTGTTATACTGTGTCATTGGATTTACTGGTTCAGTCGCCTGTCTTTCTATTGGTATCGGTTACTGTATGTGTCCTGTTTTTCTAGATACTGTGCCTGGTTCTGTGGTATGTCATGTATAACTTTAATCGGGATTTCCTGTTTCGATTTCTGCGCAAGTGTTACGTCTGGCCTTGGTTCTACTTGAACTTTCTACGCTGCGCTTGTTCGTATACTGAATTAATGCTTGACGTATCAGTTGTTTCGCTACAGATGTAATCGGTCTCGATCTTTTCTTCGATAGTTTGTGTCAACTCTGTTCGAAGTTTTTCAAACTGATCTTTGTTTTTAAGTTCTATCTTATTGATCCGCTGATCATATTTTTTTGAGTGCAACTTTTGCGACCTTGCTATGAATTGTTTGTTCTCCCGAAATTTGTATTGGACCTTGTCCACGTCAGTGCATAATTGCTGCTGACTTTGTGTTAGTTCCTGAATTCTTTCTCTAGATTCTTTCGCGTCTTTGTTTGTCTGTGTGATCTGACTATCAATTCTAGCGATCCCTTCTTCCACCTGGATTTTAACCTGTTAAATCTGTGTCTTTATCTCTTGTCTCAAGTTCTGATTATCCTGTTCCAATTGCTGATGCTGTTCAGTTATCTGTGTGTTAATATCCATCATCTGTGTATTCTGTTTCGTTATACTATCGTTCAATTTTTGTAGCATCTTCATGATCGCGTCCTGTCCTGTAACACTGCCTTCTGCTGAACTGTGTGTTCTCGTTCTATTGTTTTCTACTCGGTCAGTTACGCCGTTTACTGGGCTATGCTGTGGCGTTTCTAAGTTTGATAACTGCAACAATCCCTACTGTCTATCATTGTCCCTGTGTTGATCTTTGTATTGAGGACAAGTTGCGTTTCTCAATGAACCATTACGTGGCACAAACAATTCCGCACGCTGCCCTCTCTGTTGTGTATGTCTTGTGTTTGCAGGTACAGTTGCGTCTGTTACGGAACCTTTTCTTGGCGCTTGTAACTCTATAAGATTCTGTGCCCGTTGCTGAGGCACATTGAGAATGTGTACGAGAGGTTCGACGTTTTCTTCATGTTCCCCTCTTCCTCACTGTCTGCTTCTCTTTGAACGTTGAATAACTGCCGATTCATTGACTGGATTGACGCGTATTCTGTCCCTGAATATATGGCAAACAAACGAGTTTCCTGAGCTCGTTTCGCTGCTAACTTCTGCCATTTCCTGCGTGGGCTGTCTATTTCTGTCTCAGAATGTGCCCTACACGGAATTTCGTATTCTGGAAATTCGATGTTTTCGTCCCTTCAATTCCCATCTGTCTGATCTGTCTCAATTCTATCTCAATCTGAGTCTGCTGATTCAGCAGCTCACCGACTGTCCTATTCCTTGATTCACCGTTTGTCCTATTCTCAGGTTCACCGTCTGTCCTATTCTCAACAAACTCGTTTATTGGCAGTTTATCTGAGTGATTCTCTCCCATCCTGTCTACTTGTTGTCCATCCCGTAACCTTTTGGTTTGTGCTCTTGTTAACATAGAAGTTCTTTTAACACACCATAACCCTATTTACAAAACTATACGACCACTTACCAGTTGATTGAACCAACAACAACAACGTCGTAAATTCTCTGCTTCTGTGCTATCTGCTCTGCTACAGTCTCCAATCTCCACCTGTGCGCTTGCAAAAGGGAGAAAAAAGTTACTTCTTAATTCTAACTCATTTGATACTGCATCACTCTGCGTTTCTGTGTCTTCCTGCATCTTTGTCTATCACCTGAAACTCCTACGCCCTATCAGCTAGTCAAAAATCGTGAAAATCCAAAATTTTCCAACACAGTAACACAAGACCTTGTCCCTACCATTCTACTTTCCTCGCTACTTGTATCTATTCTAATCCATGATCTTTGCAAATATCGCTTTACGATATGAAAAGATTTCCAACTATGATAGCGACTGGCTGTACCTAACTCTGACACTATCCTTTCTTATCAATCTCCCTATTTTTACCTGGCAGTTTGACCTATCCTGGCATTTTCTATGAGTGTGTGGGTTTTATTTTGTCAAGTTGCACAATGGATTGATCCAACAAGTACCCTTTGGCTCCTGCAAGAAACAATTTCCACCTCACACTGCTACAGAAGTCATACAGATGCTCCTAATGTACCAACAAGAACTACTTGAAAAACTTTCAGCAACAAATATCTTCTGGAGTCGTCCGCTGTAAGGAAAAGACACAAAAATATTCTATGTTCTTACGTAACTAGTGGAATACTTGGGCACTGGAGTATTGCTAGTTAGTGTAAGAAAAACATTAAACGAACGAAAAATATTATTTACTGCAAAAATTCTGAGAACTCAAGTGAAACTTTTTCTTATAAAATAATAAATTTCTGGGTTCTTTTCAGAACAGTAGATTGCCTCTTATGGATAGGAATGCTATTATTTTACAAAGTATGGAAAGGTTCTTTTCTCCCTTTTCTTTAAGAATGTTACCCAAGCGGTTCTAGGCGCGTCAGTCTGGAACCGCGTGTCCGCTACGGTCGCAGGTTCGAATCCTGCCTCGGGCATGGATGTGTGTGATGTCTTTAGGTTAGTAAGGTTTAAGTAGTTCTAATTTCTAGGGGACTGATGACCTCAGATGTTAAGTCCCATAGGGCTCAGAGCCATTTTTTTTAAGAATGTTATTTACTCGGCAGAATGGCTGAGAGCCGCACCTACATAACTTGAATAACTTTCCTAGGTACGGTCAAGGCTGTTGCGTGAGGAATGTAATGGAGCGTACTGTTAGGGAGGACAGATGGTGCTCGCATACGCTGTAGCGCACAGTACCGTGAGCTGCAATGACAACTGCCTGCATCGCTCACTGCTGACAAATAACACAACTACCTCTTTCTATTTGGATTGACCTTCTCCAATAAAACTCTCCCTACGCTTTGATGAAGTCAAGGACTCCTATCCGCCCCTAGTCTAACTATTGGCGTGGTACACCAGTCAGATAACCAGTCCACCGCGATGCCACTCAATATTCCCTCGCATGCATTTAACTGGTAAGCTGCCCATGTTCACACTGCACAATAAGTGTGGTGGCCAACACAGCGAACAACACTTAATTGTGAGTGACTCAATATAGAGTATCACTCCGATTTGCTAATGACAGAGGTGCTCTCCCAGTGAAGTACTGAGGAGAGACTTTGTTCCACTCCAAGAAAGACAATGGAATGGCCCCTTTTTCTGGAAAATTGCAAGGGTATATCATTCGCTGTCTTCCCTCACTCCTCTGGCTCTTTGCGTCAGAAATATTCTGCCAATCAGCATTGCTCTTTTAAATGGAAGAATGACGTTTCATTTAAGTCGCCCAATGCAGAAATATGTAGCATCTTCGTTAGGTGTATACTGACCTCCAATGAGAACTCTGTAACTATGCAGTTGGTCCATCAAAAAATGTGTCTTCTGCATGCTCCCATACAATGTAGCGGAATTTGCTTTTAAGTTGAACACGGGGGTCGTTATCCGTTCACTGTGGCAAAAGCTGTCCTCTCTCTGGGCAGTCGCACTGGCCGAAGTAGGTGTGTTGACCCACCCCTCTGAAGGTATGGGTCTCCCAGCGGGCACCCCTTCTGAAGGGACAGGCCTCCCAGAGGGCTGGTTGCCTCTTTAGAACGAAAATTCCTGTGGCCATCATGTTGTGTACACCAGCCTCGACTTTTTCAACCTCGGTGCACACTTGCGATTTACTTATTAGATTTGCATATCGCTTACATGAATTCATACAAAATTGACTCTATCTCATCGAGTTTGGGTTCAAATGAAGCGTCTTGATGTGCAGAATACGATTGTGATGACGGAATATATAAGAAATGAAGGTCAGGAGACCGCGCCACCTTACAAGGGCAGTGTATATTCGAGGATACCTCTTTAAAAAAACACACAATTTCTGCTTGTTAATATTTCCGCACACTATTTGTTGGGTTCCTCTAATTTCTTTTCCAGAAATATAAGAATACATACAGTTGAGATTATGGTCATCAGTTTTACTAATAGTTTTTACAGAGCTTATACAGTGTAACCCAAAAGTTCGTTAACATTTGAAAATCAGTATTTCACGGAATAATGTAGGTAGGTATGTAAAAATTGACACAGATGCTTGAAATGACATGGGGTTTTATTGAAAGCAAAAGAAGCGCACAAAATCGCTAACAGATGGCGCTCCATGTGATAAAAAAGCAGTAATTAGCATAACATCTGATTTTTAGCAAAGACAACGTTCTTCAAACATATGCTCAACATGTCGGCCATCATTCATCACCAATACCAGTAGTCAAGGGACTATGCTGTGAAAAGCACTGTACAATATATCAGTGGCTAAGGTGAGAAATTGCTGACGGATGTTTCTTTTAGCTTGGCTAAAGAGCTGGGACAACCGTAGTAGATTCGCGACTTCAGGTAGCCCCACACCCAGTAATCACACTTGTAGAGGTCTTGGGACCTGGGAGGCCAAGCGTGATAGAAGTGGCGGCTCAGCACGCGATCCTCGACAAACGATGTGTGGAAGAAATCTCTCACATGTGTGGCAATATCGAGTGAAGCGCTATTCTCATATGAGTCATACCTTCCAGCATGTGATTAACAGCCAGGCTATCAATTATGCTATTCTTTACCATATGGGCGTACCTCGCACACGTCATGCTGACAGTTTGGAAAGGAGCATCCCACATTTACTTGAAGGAAAAGGGTCCGATCACGACTGATGTGGTAAATCCGCACCACACCATGACTTTCTCGTCAAGCAATGGGATTTCCACGACATTGTTATGGTTTTCGGTAGCCAAAATTCTGATTGAGGGTGTTGACAAACTCCCAGAATGTGGAATGGACTTCGTCGTTCCACAACACGTTACACAACCAATCGTCATCTTCCCCCATTTCTGGAAGTGCCCACACCGCAAATGCTCTCCGTGTAACGAAATCGGTGGCTAGCAGTTCATGATGGCGCTGGATTCTGGGTACTTCTTAGTATTGTCCAAACAGTAGTCCGTGGAATGCCGGTGCGACATATACTTCACGACCGCTGACTTCACCATATGGAGGCGAACCCGCTAAGTCTCCATTTCGTTCTGAACTGTCCAAGTAGCAGTAGGACCTGTGTCTGATGCCCATTATGAACCGATCCTCAAACAACCTGTGGCTTCAGACTTCGCGGTAATTTTCTTCACAGTGACACTTGTTGCAGGACTTCTACCCGTTCGAATACCCTTCTTATGGCGATAGGAGCGTAAAGCTGTGGTAGCGGATTCTCGATACTGATAGTAATGCTTCACTAACAGTGTCTTTTCTGGTAAAATCAACATATCGCGTTTGTTGGCTCCCTCTCTTACTAAAACTCATTTCATACATGATTCTCAGACGTCATCATTGACGCGTTGCTATCCAGCGCCGTGTGTTGGCCTGTTTTTACGCTCATTTTTGATTTCAATAAAACCCTATGTCATTTCAGACATGTGTGTCAAGTTTTATCTCTCCACCTGCATTATTTCGTAGATTAGTACATTTTCGAATGTTAACGGATTTCTGGGTCTCCTGTATCTTAGCAAAACATCTGAAGAAGTAAATGAAATTAAAACAGCACTTTGGCAGAAGAAATACTCACAAAATTCAGAAAAATATGTTCAAGTTCCAGTAACTCCATTGTAGGCCTATGCTGTTCCGTTTCACAGGAGGTAGGGCAAACAAAAAAAAAAAAATATATATATATATATATATATATATAGGTGCAGATGACAAATTTTTTGAAATATCACCTGTAACAGAGCAAGCGGAAAGGAAAATTAGCAACCAAAAGTGCTACTAAATTATATGATTTGTAAAAAAAAATGTTAGTGTAACTCATGACCCCCTCCTTTATGTATTTATTTCTCCGCTGTAACATACGTTTTGCTGTAAAACAGAAGTTGAAAAGAGGGCAAAAAAACCTAAATGTGTGTGGGAAATTGTGAACAAGAAGAAATTTGTTTTGCTGAAAGGAGAACCTTAAATATATACTTCCTGACAAAGAAAGTGAAGGGCCCGGAACCGGAGGAGAAAACGAAATGATGTTACTTCAGTAGTTATAAAATCGTTAATATTTACGAAGAGCTAGGCAGCATGAACCGAGTTGTAGTATAACGTTATACTCCTTGTGGCCTGGATTCACGCGCTGATTCGGTCGGGAGGGGCGTTACAAAACCATTGTATCCTCTCCATAGGCAATGTGGCCCACATGTGTTGTAACTGGTTCTTTATATCCTGGGTACTGTCACTGGTACGGAGTACAAGTCCAAGCTGATCCCACACACGTTCTATAGGGAACATATCCGGGAACCTTGCTGGCCACGGGAGTACGTCAACACAACACAGTCGGTTCGCAGAGATACATGCCATGTGTGGACGACCGTAGTCTCGTTGAGAAACAGTTGCATGAGGACGCAGGATGTCTGTGACGTACTGCTGTGCCGTCAGAGGTCCCTCAGTCACCACCTGCGGCGTTCCGAAGTCATATCTGATGGCTCACCCTACCATGACGCCAGGAGTAGCCTAACAACACTGTGCCTCTCCAAAGTATTGGAAGAATGATATTTCTCCTCTGGTCGTAAAGGTTCTTGGTGACGGCATAGTATAGAACCGTGATTCATCGCTGAACTCAATGCGACGCCATTCTTCAAGTAGTCCATGCTTCCCAGTCACGGCGCCACTCCAAACCCACCCGAATACCTCACAAATCTGGATTTGCACGATTCGAACAGCCGGCTAAATGGAAACCCACAATGACACCTCTTTCAAGCCCTGTCAGGTGCTGATAACACTGCCCCACACGAGTACGCGGCATCTTCATGTCTTTCGCAGTGATTACACAACATCGTACGCTGTCCATTCCCCTTATACACCGTGCTAGGCCTCGTAACAACACTAAACACAAGCTACACTAATACACTCTCGTGGCTAATCAACCTGTCACAGAGAATTGCAGCTCTAATCATTTACATACCTGCCAATGGTGTGTACATGTGCGAAGTTGCACTGACATACAACGTCTTCTGGGTGCTCCACTTTCTTTTGTCAGACAGTGTATTTTTCTGAACATCGAGAATTGAAGAGATGCAGTAGAAACCATAATTAAAAGATCATTACTTGTAGTGTTTTACTATAAATCACTACTTACAGCACGTATTGATGAGTACCTTCTGAAATGTCAGTGGTTTTCGCAGTTCGTGATGATAGATGTCGCGGTATTCATTTGAGGTAATGTAGCATTTTTTAAGAGAGAGAAAATCATTTAAAACGTGAAGAGACAACAAATTCCTTGTTTTATTTTTATTTTTCGGACCGTACGTTTCTCTTTTTAACATAACACACGAAGGAGAAAGATCAGGTGACCTTGGTGCACACTTCAAAACTACCAAAAGCGATCCAACACCCCAATAATCAAAGTGCCGTACCACTTGTGTTAGGATTGTGCAGTGGCTCCATCCCGTTGCAGAAGCATTTCAGTTCTTAGTGCCAAAAGAACCATGTCCATATATTCTGACAACAGTTTCTGTAAAAAAAATGCAGATACCAGTTAATCGTTATGATGATTTGCTACTTAGTCACTTCTTCATCAGTAACACTGCACCGCCCGTTAACTGAGGAACGACTATGCTAATAGCTGTCCACAGTATGATTAGCGTTGTGACGCATAATTGTGCTAGTAATATGCCCATTCTGCCCATTCAAGTAGCCATCACTGCAAAAAAATTCCAAGAAAAAAAAAAAGACTCATCACGAAGAAATCATCGGAATGGGAAGGAAGTCGGTAGATGTGTTGTACAGGTACAGGCAGACAAATGATTACAATTTTGGAAAAATTATATGATTTATTCAAGAGAAAGATCTTCACAAACTGAGCAAGTCAGTAACACGATGGGTCCACCTCTGGCCCTTACGCAAGCAGTTATTCTGCTTGGCATTGATTGAAAGAGCTGTTGAATGTCTTCGTTAGAGATATCGTGCCGAATTCTGTCCAACTGGCGTGTTAGATCGTCGAAATACCGACGTGGTTGGAGGGCCCTGCCATGATGATCTCAATTCGGGAGACATCTGGCAACCTTGTTGGCCAAGGTAGGGTCCAAGCGAGAAGACAAGCAGTAGAGACTCCCGCAGTGTGCGGGCGGCCATTATCTTTCTGAAATGTTAGCCCAGGATGGCGTGCCATGAAGGGCAACAAAACAGGGAGTAGAGTATCGTCGGCATACCACTGTGCTGTAAGGGTCCCGTGCATGACAACGAAATGGGTTCTGCTATGAAACGAAATGGCGTCCCACACCGTCACTCCCGGTTGTCGGACCGTATGGCGGGCGACAGTCAGGTTGGTATCCCACCACTGCCCAGGGCGTCTTCAGACACATCTTCACTGATCATCACCGATCACTTAGAGGCGAGACTTCTCACTGAAGACAGTTCTACCGCAGTAAATAAGATTCCAGGTCGAATGTGCTCGACACGACTGCAAATGGACTTGTTTGTCTACAGAAGTCAATAATAGTGGGCGCAGTGGGCGGGAGCTCAGCACCCTTTCTGTGAGCAATCTATTAATGGTCCTTGTTGGTTAGTTAGTTAGTTAGTTGGTTGCGTGTTCCATTGATCAATCGCACGGTACGGTAGCCGTTATAATGTGGGCCGTGTCAAGTGTACAAGAAATGCACATATGAAATAAGATTTTTAATATATATATATACACTCCTGGAAATGGAAAAAAGAACACATTGACACCGGTGTGTCAGACCCACCATACTTGCTCCGGACACTGCGAGAGGGCTGTACAAGCAATGATCACACGCACGGCACAGCGGACACACCAGGAACCGCGTGTTGGCCGTCGAATGGCGCTAGCTGCGCAGCATTTGTGCACCGCCGCCGTCAGTGTCAGCCAGTTTGCCGTGGCATACGGAGCTCCATCGCAGTCTTTAACACTGGTAGCATGCCGCGACAGCGTGGACGTGAACCGTATGTGCAGTTGACGGACTTTGAGCGAGGGCGTATAGTGGGCATGGGGGAGGCCGGGTGGACGTACTGCCGAATTGCTCAACACGTGGGGCGTGAGGTCTCCACAGTACATCGATGTTGTCGCCAGTGGTCGGCGGAAGGTGCACGTGCCCGTCGACCTGGGACCGGACCGCAGCGACGCACGGATGCACGCCAAGACCGTAGGATCCTACGCAGTGCCGTAGGGGACCGCACCGCCACTTCCCAGCAAATTAGGGACACTGTTGCTCCTGGGGTATCGGCGAGGACCATTCGCAACCGTCTCCATGAAGCTGGACTACGGTCCCGCACACCGTTAGGCCGTCTTCCGCTCACGCCCCAACATCGTGCAGCCCGCCTCCAGTGGTGTCGCGACAGGCGTGAATGGAGGGACGAATGGAGACGTGTCGTCTTCAGCGATGAGAGTCGCTTCTGCCTTGGTGCCAATGATGGTCGTATGCGTGTTTGGCGCCGTGCAGGTGAGCGCCACAATCAGGACTGCATACGACCGAGGCACACAGGGCCAACACCCGGCATCATGGTGTGGGGAGCGATCTCCTACACTGGCCGTACACCACTGGTGATCGTCGAGGGGACACTGAATAGTGCACGGTACATCCAAACCGTCATCGAACCCATCGTTCTACCATTCCTAGACCGGCAAGGGAACTTGCTGTTCCAACAGGACAATGCACGTCCGCATGTATCCCGTGCCACCCAACGTGCTCTAGAAGGTGTAAGTCAACTACCCTGGCCAGCAAGATCTCCGGATCTGTCCCCCATTGAGCATGTTTGGGAGTAGATGAAGCGTCGTCTCACGCGGTCTGCACGTCCAGCACGAACGCTGGTCCAACTGAGGCGCCAGGTGGAAATGGCATGGCAAGCCGTTCCACAGGACTACATCCAGCATCTCTACGATCGTCTCCATGGGAGAATAGCAGCCTGCATTGCTGTGAAAGGTGGATATACACTGTACTAGTGCCGACATTGTGCATGCTCTGTTGCCTGTGTCTATGTGCCTGTGGTTCTGTCAGTGTGATCATGTGATGTATATGACCCCAGGAATGTGTCAATAAAGTTTCCCCTTCCTGGGACAATGAATTCACGGTGTTCTTATTTCAATTTCCAGGAGTATATATATATATATATATACACTCCTGGAAATTGAAATAAGAACACCGTGAATTCATTGTCCCAGGAAGGGGAAACTTTATTGACACATTCCTGGGGTCAGATACATCACATGATCACACTGACAGAACCACAGGCACATAGACACAGGCAACAGAGCATGCACAATGTCGGCACTAGTACAGTGTATATCCACCTTTCGCAGCAATGCAGGCTGCTATTCTCCCATGGAGACGATCGTAGAGATGCTGGATGTAGTCCTGTGGAACGGCTTGCCATGCCATTTCCACCTGGCGCCTCAGTTGGACCAGCGTTCGTGCTGGACGTGCAGACCGCGTGAGACGACGCTTCATCCAGTCCCAAACATGCTCAATGGGGGACAGATCCGGAGATCTTGCTGGCCAGGGTAGTTGACTTATACCTTCTAGAGCACGTTGGGTGGCACGGGATACATGCGGACGTGCATTGTCCTGTTGGAACAGCAAGTTCCCTTGCCGGTCTAGGAATGGTAGAACGATGGGTTCGATGACGGTTTGGATGTACCGTGCACTATTCAGTGTCCCCTCGACGATCACCAGTGGTGTACGGCCAGTGTAGGAGATCGCTCCCCACACCATGATGCCGGGTGTTGGCCCTGTGTGCCTCGGTCATATGCAGTCCTGATTGTGGCGCTCACCTGCACGGCGCCAAACACGCATACGACCATCATTGGCACCAAGGCAGAAGCGACTCTCATCGCTGAAGACGACACGTCTCCATTCGTCCCTCCATTCACGCCTGTCGCGACACCACTGGAGGCGGGCTGCACGATGTTGGGGCGTGAGCGGAAGACGGCCTAACGGTGTGCGGGACCATAGCCCAGCTTCATGGAGACGGTTGCGAATGGTCCTCGCCGATACCCCAGGAGCAACAGTGTCCCTAATTTGCTGGGAAGTGGCGGTGCGGTCCCCTACAGCACTGCGTAGGATCCTACGGTCTTGGCGTGCATCCGTGCGTCGCTGCGGTCCGGTCCCAGGTCGACGGGCACGTGCACCTTCCGCAGACCACTGGCGACAACATCGATGTACTGTGGAGACCTCACGCCCCACGTGTTGAGCAATTCGGCGGTACGTCCACCCGGCCTCCCGCATTCCCACTATACGCCCTCGCTCAAAGTCCGTCAACTGCACATACGGTTCACGTCCACGCTGTCGCGGCATGCTACCAGTGTTAAAGACTGCGATGGAGCTCCGTATGCCACGGCAAACTGGCTGACACTGACGGCGGCGGTGCACAAATGCTGCGCAGCTAGCGCCATTCGACGGCCAACACCGCGGTTCCTGGTGTGTCCGCTGTGCCGTGCGTGTGATCATTGCTTGTACAGCCCCCTCGCAGTGTCCGGAGCAAGTATGGTGGGTCTGACACACCGGTGTCAATGTGTTCTTTTTTCCATTTCCAGGAGTGTATATATTATGCCATTTAAGGGAATGGGGTATATATATATATATATATATATATATATTATGCCATTTAAGGGAATGGGGTGAATAAAAGAAATATTAATCTTCAACTCTGTATTGTAATATATATATATATATATATATATATATATATATATATATTACAATACAGAGTTAAAGATTAATATTTCTTTTATTTACCCCATTCCCTTAAATGGCATAAAATGCATAAACTATATTTATAGATTTATTTATTCCTATTCAAGAATTCATCTATGGTATAGGAGGAGTTGTCAAGGAGATATGATTTCAATTTATTTTTGAAGCTGTTTCTGCTGTCTGTCAGACATTTTATTTAATGTGGTAATTTGTCGAAAATTTTTGTAGCAACATATTTTACCCCTTTCTGTGCCAAAGATATGTTGAGTAAAAGATAGTGTAAGTCTTTCTTTTTTCTGGTATAATAATCATGAATGTCACTATCGCTGAGAACAAATTTAATTAGTGAATAAATGTACTGTGAGGCTGTTGTAAGAATTCCCAATCTTTTAAAAGGATGCCTGCAAGATGTGCGACTATGAACCCCACACATTATTCTAACCACTTTCTTTTGAGCAGTGAATACTTTTTGTCTAAATGTTGAGTTACCCCAAAATATTACTGCGTATGACATCATAGAGTGAAAGTATGCAAAGTATGTTAGCTTACTAATTTCTATATGCTCAAAATTGGCAATTATTCTGATTGCAAAAGTTGCTGAACCTAGTCGTTTTAGAAGATCCAAAAGATGAATTTTCCAATTAAGATTCTCATCTATATGTACACCCAAAAACTTAGTATGCTCTACCCTGTCTACTGACTTCTGTTGACGTGTTATATTTATTTAAGGAACTGTAGTTTTTGCACCAGAAAATTGGATGTTCTGTGTTTTTTCAAAGTTTAGAGCAAGCCCATTTGCAGAAAACCAATTAATGACATTTGAATTGGAGTTTCTTTCACTGGATTAATAATGATGCTTATATCATCAACGAACAGTGTCATTTCAGCTTCCCGTTTCAGATAGGAAGGGAGGTCGTTCACATATATCAAGAGCGGAAGGGGGCCCATGATTGAACCCTGTGGAACACCTGATGTGGCCACTGAAGCACCAGTTGCACGTTGCATTGATGATAATGATGAATCCGGAGCTCTGAGTGCCTCTCTGGCTATGGTTCCGTCCTCATGTTCTGTCATCTCTCTAGGTCGACTGCTCCCTCCTTGACGTAGTTCAAATGGCTCTGAGCACTATGGGACTTAACATCTGAGGTCATCAGTCCCCTAGAACTTTGAACTACTTAAACCTAACTAACGTAAGGACATCACACACATCCATGCCCGAGGCAGGATTCGAACCTGCGACCGTAGCAGTCGCGCAGTTCCGGACTGAAGCGCCTAGAACCGCTCGGCCACTCCGGCCGGCTCCTTGACTTAGTGTTTGGCCATAATTCACCCAGACCTATCAACATCGTCGAATAGTGGCGTCGCTCCTATTCAAATGTTGAGCGATTCACTGATTATTCCAACCGGCTTCTTTGAGCCCAACTACACGTCCTCTCTCAAATGCTGATATCAGCGATATTGTTCACGCGCCTGTCTGCGAGGCGTAGTTACTGTCCAACTAAGAACACAGAATGAAACTCGCAAAAACGTTATACCCTGGTATCGATATGACCCCTGTTTGATATCCTTGCCAGCTACGCGATGAAATTGCGCTGCAGCGTCACACATTCATCCATCGGTTGCCGAAGTTTACAGTTTTACATTTTCATTCGATACCTGTATGAATAGCAATTTGTGACCAATTTGCACCTCTAGCTGTGTCGATTTTTTTTTTAAAAAAAGAGAGAGTACTACAACGAGTTTGAAACGTCAGTATCTCGGATACCGTTGACAATTCAGTGAGGGCATATTTGATGTTTTCCCTTTATACTGTCAAAATCTTAACGTATGTCCGGTTCCTCGTGTAGGACCCCGTGTAAAGGAAGCTTCAGGTAACATGGACCTCATTAATATTCTACAAACGGTTTAAGATATCGCAGTGATGTTTCCAACACGCAGTTTTAGGCAAAACGGCTGGTCTGTCTTTTGCTCCGTGCTTCATATTCGTGCAGCTACAGCTATCAAGAGAATGAAACAAACATTTTGAATGGAATGATGTTTTTTTTTAAAAACAAAAAAAAAAACAGAATGCTTGAAAGAAGAACAGCGACAGTAGTTTCTCAGAAACTGACAGAGTTTTCAAAGAGGCCACTCAGTGTTGAATTGTCGTAAGCGTGCATTGTGCACACAGTCTTCCTCACACCAAGGACATTTTTACCACTAATTTTTACGAAACATTTTGCTTCGTACAGTTGACAAGAGTTATGTATACTATAAAATGGAAAAAGAGCAACCTTTATGTAGGATTTGTCACTATGGAAGCATCATAAGAAATTAAAATACGTTAGAGTCATTACTGAAGTGAAAACACCACGGAGAGGTCTACGTCTTAAACTAAGGGCTGCATGTTTTCCATTTTATATCTGGGGTGGTTTTGCGCATATCTGCTCTAGTTGTGCGAATCTCTTATTAGGGCCGCCATCAAAATGTGTTACTTTTCTTTAGAGTGATGTGTGGAATATAGAATACTGCAAGCGTAACAATTTTTATTGTGAAACAGTCCAAGGGATGAAATAGGGGAAGTGTTTATTTAAAAAATAAAGAATGACCTATACAGGAAAATGACTTTCTTTAAGACAATAACTCAATCTGTTATTGCGAGATATTCCATACTGTCACTAGGTCTAACGTTGTAGCGAAAAATGTGAGCGTACTATGGATTTCGTGTAAACTACGTGCATTTCGACTTTTTTTCTCGTCGCCGAGAGTGCTATCACAGGATAGCTAGTCCGCCGCTCGTGGTCTCGCGGTAGCGTTCTCGCTTCCCAAGCACGGGGTCCCGGGTTCGATTCCCGGCGGGGTCAGGGATTTTCACCTGCCTCGAGATGACTGGGTGTGTGTGTTGTCCTCATCATTTCATCATCATCCAGGAAAGTGGCGAAATTGGACTGAGCAAAGATTGGGAAATTGTACGGGTGCTGATAACCACGCAGTTGAGCGCCCCACAAACCAAACATCATCATCATCATCACAGGATAGCTAGGAGAATGGATGGCGTTTTGTTTTCCAACAGAACAGGGCCTCATCATACCGGCTTGTGAAGGTTCAGGGCTACCTAAAAGGATCAGTGTGATGTATCTGGGGAGGCTCAAAAGTTAGGGGAAGATCAAAAGATAGAGGAGGAAACATCTCGTCAGATAATAAAAGTCTGAGCGCGCCCTCAGAGTCTTAGTGTGCCTGAAGGAAGAGACTGGGCAGTTATTGTCGTTATTGGTGACTGGAAACAGAATACAGCAGACCCTGATGCGCCAACCGGAAAATTAAAAGCCCAGCTACGAAATTTATGACCCGAAGGAAACGATTTCAGCAAAGTGACTTTTTTTGGTGGGTACTGTCAGAGGAGAATGTTTCATAACCACACATGTAGTGGGAAGGCCGAGGTCACCAGGCACGATGGCTGCCTTATTAATTCGATTGCCGGAAATACGTGCTTAATCTGGCAACTGAATTTCAAGATAAATTCTATGCAAAGTTTCTTAATGCTCTAACAGACCATACCAATACAATAATCTGGATAGTCCAGGGTCAAACAAATCCATGAATAATCCATCGAACAGAACAACTGAAATGCAGCATACAGCCAGACCATGAAAATAAGGTGTAAGTGAAGTAGAGGCTTTAGCACAGTAGAATTCTAAGTGTCTTGCAGCCATCCAGTGGCTAGGCTTTATCTTCGGCTTGATGTTAGTGGATAGGCCCAAGTGCAGATCCGCTGGCGCCTCATACTGGCATCTGGCAGAGTCACTGATAGCGGACGCCACTGGATATCGACCTGGCTGTTGGATGACAGATAGGCAGCATTCTCTCCCCCCCCCCCCTCCAATCAGCGTATAGCGCCGGAATTGTCCCTGTCGATATCATAATCACTGTATTGATAAGGGGTAGGCGTGGGTGGACAAGCTGGCTAAAGGGTCACAGTCCACCTCGACATCTGGTATTGTTGTGTCCTCTACTTACAGTGGGCCCGTGGTGTTCATGATAGTCGGCCAGAGCTGGCGTTCGAATTCCTGGGTCCGTGCTGGAAGCCAGTGATGCTAGAGGTGGAAAAGAATCTCATTCCATGAGGACTAGCGCTGACAGCGCCGAACCTGGGAATGTAGATTAGGGAATCACTTGAAGTAGTATCGAGCCTGTGTGGCAGTGGAAACACCTGAAAGTTGACACAGTTGGTTGGCATGTTATACCAGCATGGTGCCATTGGCGTCCATTGTTAATATTTGTCGTCCGCCAGATGGCTCTGGTGACACCTGGTATCATCTTGCGACACTCCTGAAGCTGTGAGCCAAACCCTCTGTGCCCAGCGATGGTTGCACATGAGTAGGCAAGTAGTAGGGCTCCGAAGGTCCCAGAGGGTCTGGTGTCGGTGTCCAAGCACCAGTTTCGCTGGAGTGCGCCCCTTTATCGAATGGTTCTGTAGGAGATCAGGAACGGATCTGGAACTTGGCCTTGGTTGCGGCTGACAGAACCTTCCGCATCTGCATCTAAAATATGTGGATGAAACAGTCGGCTTCAACATTCGAGATTGGATGGAACGGCACCATTGTCAGGTGCGTTATGTCGTTCCAGCGCAGAAATCCTGAAAGATGTGGATGATAACTGTCCGAAATGATTGCTTCTGGCGCCCTTACTATGACTGACCAATATTTTCTGTGAGGCACTTATTGTCGTTCTTGCTGTGACATTTGGCATGAGGTAACTTGGAAAAAGAATCTATGATGATGGGCTAGGTCTCCCTGAGGAAAGAGCTACCAGGGTCCACGTGGACATGCTCGCATGGGCACTGCGGCATTGGCCAGGCGTGGAACTGTTGCAGGGCTGCTGACTGGGTTGACGCAAAGGTCTCACAGGAGTAGGCCGTCCTCTTGATGTCCTGTCGTCCGGTCAGCATCGGTATTCTCTGTACCATCTGGATCCTGTGTTTTACAGAAAATATTTGCCGAGTTCTGGTAGGGAATAGAGAGAGAGGCGATCTGGCCAGCTTGGGCGAATGTTTAAGAATAAGGTCCTCCGCTGCATGCTTCGCAATTATGGATGCAGTGACAGGAAACTCTTATAGGTGGTTTTGTAAGGTGTATTTGGAAGCACAATGTTTTCTGTGAGTCACATGTGGAATCACCCCCTTAAGTAGTCCGGACAGGTCACTGAAGTTAGCATGTTGGGCTGTCGGGTGATACTCAACTGAACAATTGTAACTGCTGGGGAAGAGGACCCAATGTTGTAGGCATTACGCTGCTTTTCTGGACGTAGTTCTTAGGACGGAAGAAGGAAATTAATAGTTTATGTCTTGTGTGAGGTTAAATATTGCGCCATAAAGAATTTGTGAACTTTTTGGATGCCAAATATGATAGGCAGTCTTTCTTTTTCGATTTATGAGTAACTGAGCTGTACTGTAGTGAATGCTCTACATGGGTCTGCGATGAGTTGTTCGTACCCATTACCACTTTTGTAAGAAAGAACGACCCCAATATGGTGGCTAGGATAAGACGTTTTCATGGGTTACAGATCGCCACTTGTGAAAAGTCTTCTAACGCTGTTGTGATCATCCGTATTTTACACCTTTTTTTCTTAGACTATTGATGAGTTTGGCGATCTGGGCGGCATTTGATATAAACTTTTCGTGACCATTTATTCTGCCGAGAATTGACTGAAGAACATTTAAGTTCGCAGGAATGTGGATTTTTTCAATGGTAGGCATGTGTTGCTGAGTCGGTTGAAGTCCTTCATGACTCAATATTTGGTCTAAGTACTCCATTTACTCCTGAAAGAATTTGCAGCTTTGTAGGTTGTATTATAGTGTATTTTATGTAGTATGCGGAACAGTAGACGTAAGTTCGACACATGTTGCTCTCCTGAAGCGCCACTTAGTTAACAAATGGTTCAGATAATTGACTGTGCACGGAATGTTTTGAGTCTTGTGTTCCAAAACCAGTTGAAAAATTACTGGTGCACTAGTAATTCCTAAACGCTATCCATTGTATCTGTACAACCCAAATGGAGTATTGATGACCATGAATTGGTGGGGCTGTTCATCTAGTGGCAATTGAAAATAAGCATCAGATAGATCAATTTTAGAGAAGTAATGTCCACCTATAGTCTTGAGATGAGCGCTTTTGGTCCTGGAATGGAACAGACGTCAATCCATGACTGCACATTTGTAATTGATTTAAAGCCACCAAGAAACCGTGGGCAGCCATTTGGATTTCATAACATCTCTACATCTACATCTGCATATGAAGGGCTTATTTCAATAGTGGTACAAGTCCATTACCTCCACTTTTCTGCTTATAATGCTTCTGAAATTAAATGATCCAAACAAACATAAAGAAAGGTTCATCTCTAGCAAGAAGCTAAATGCTTGAATATTTCTGGTACCTCAACTGCAGATTTTTCAGCGCTCATTTAACTTTAGGACTCTGTATCTCAGAATGAACAAAAATGGACTTGTACCACTACTGAAATAAGCCCTTCATATATACTCCCCAAACCATCGTACTGTGCATCATGGCGAAGGGTACCCTGTACCACTACCAGCCGTTTCAAAAATGGTTCAAATGGCTCTGAGCACTATGGGACTTAACATCTGAAGTCATCAGTCCCCTAGAACTTAGAACTACTTAAACCTAACTAACCTAAAGACATCACACACATCCATGCCCGAGGCAGGATTCGAATCTGCGACCGGTGCAGCCGCGCGGCTCCAGACTGAAGCGCCTAGAACCGCTCGACCACACTGGCCGGCCTAGCCGTTTCCTTTCCTGTTCCAAATGCAGATAGAGCTAGAGAAAAACGACTGTCTATAGCCTCCGTATGAGCCCTAATTCTTCATATCTTATCTTTGCGCTAATTACACGAAATGTATGCTGGTGGTAGTAGGATAATTCTGCAGTCAGCTTCAAATGCCGATTCTCTTCATTTTTTCCAATAGCCTTCCTCGAAAATAACGTCGCCTTCCCTCCAGGAATTCCCATTCGAGTGCGTAAAGCATCTCAGTAACACTTGCGTGTTGTTCGAACCTACCGGTAACAAATCTAGCAACCCGTCTCTGAATTTTTCGATGTGTTCCGCCAGTTCGATCTGGCACTGATCCCAACACTCCAGCAGCACTCAAGAGTAGGTCGCACTAGCGTCCTACGCGTAAATGCAGTCTCATTTACGGATAAACCACACTTTCCCAAAATTCTGCCAATAAACTGAAATTGACTATTCGGCTTCTTCACCACTGTCCTCACATGATCCTTCCATTTGATATCGCTTTGCAATGTTACGCCCCGATATTTAAATGATGTGACTGTGTCACGCAGAACATTCCTGACGGTGAATCTGAACATTAGGGGTTTGTTTGTCCTACTCATTCGCATTAACTTACATTTTTCTACATTTATAACCAGCTGCCATTCATAATACCAAGAAAAAATATCGTCTAAGTCATCTTGTATCCTCCTACATCCACTCAACTTCGACACCATCCCGTATACCACATCTTCAGCAAACAACTACAGATTGCTGCCCGCCCTGTCGACCAGATCGTTTATGTATACAGAAGTTAACAGCGGTCTTATCGCACTTCCCTGGGGCACTCCTGACGATATCCTTATTTCTGATGAACACTCACCATCGAAGAAAACAAATTGGGTTCTCTTACTTCAAAAGTCTCTGACCAACTCACATACACTCCTGGAAATGGAAAAAAGAACACATTGACACCGGTGTGTCAGACCCACCATACTTGCTCCGGACACTGCGAGAGGGCTGTACAAGCAATGATCACACGCACGGCACAGCGGACACACCAGGAACCGCGGTGTTGGCCGTCGAATGGCGCTAGCTGCGCAGCATTTGTGCACCGCTGCCGTCAGTGTCAGCCAGTTTCCCGTGGCATACGGAGCTACATCGCAGTCTTTAACACTGGTAGCATGCCGCGACAGCGTGGACGTGAACTGTATATGCAGTTGACGGACTTTGAGCAAGGGCGTATAGTGGGCATGCGGGAGGCCGGGTGGACGTACCGCCGAATTGCTCAACACGTGGGGCGTGAGGTCTCCACAGTACATCGATGTTGTCGCCAGTGGTCGGCGGAAGGTGCACGTGCCCGTCGACCTGGGACCGGACCGCAGCGACGCACGGATGCACGCCAAGACCGTAGGATCCTACGCAGTGCCGTAGGGGACCGCACCGCCACTTCCCAGCAAATTAGGGACACTGTTGCTCCTGGGGTATCGGCGAGGACCATTCGCAACCGTCTCCATGAAGCTGGGCTACGGTCCCGCACACCGTTAGGCCGTCTTCCGCTCACGCCCCAACATCGTGCAGCCCGCCTCCAGTGGTGTCGCGACAGGCGTGAATGGAGGGACGAATGGAGACGTGTCGTCTTCAGCGATGAGAGTCGCTTCTGCCTTGGTGCCAATGATGGTCGTATGCGTGTTTGGCGCCGTGCAGGTGAGCGCCACAATCAGGACTGCATACGACCGAGGCACACAGGGCCAACACCCGGCATCATGGTGTGGGGAGCGATCTCCTACACTGGCCGTACACCACTGGTGATCGTCGAGGAGACACTGAATAGTGCACGGTACATCCAAACCGTCATCGAACCCATCGTTCTACCATTCCTAGACCGGCAAGGGAACTTGCTGTTCCAACAGGACAATGCACGTCCGCATGTATCCCGTGCCACCCAACGTGCTCTAGAAGGTGTAAGTCAACTACCCTGGCCAGCAAGATCTCCGGATCTGTCCCCCATTGAGCATGTTTGGGACTAGATGAAGCGTCGTCTCACGCGGTCTGCACGTCCAGCACGAACGCTGGTCCAACTGAGGCGCCAGGTGGAAATGGCATGGCAAGCCGTTCCACAGGACTACATCCAGCATCTCTACGATCGTCTCCATGGGAGAATAGCAGCCTGCATTGCTGTGAAAGGTGGATATACACTGTACTAGTGCCGACATTGTGCATGCTCTGTTGCCTGTGTCTATGTGCCTGTGGTTCTGTCAGTGTGATCATGTGATGTATCTGACCCCAGGAATGTGTCAATAAAGTTTCCCCTTCCTGGGACAATGAATTCACGGTGTTCTTATTTCAATTTCCAGGAGTGTATTTAGGAACCTGTTCCATATGCTCGTACCTTTGTTAACAGTCTTCAGGCGGGTGCAGTGTCAAATACTTCTCGGAAGTCTAGAAATATGGAATCTGTCTGTTGCTCTTCATCCATAGTTCTTAGTATATCATGTGAGAAAAGGATAAGTTGAGTTTCACGCAAGCGATGCTTTCTAAAACAACGCTAATTCGTAGATATAAGCTTTTGAGTCTCTAGGGAATTTATTGTATTCGATCTGAGAATACGTTCTAGAATTCTGAAGCTAACCGATGTTAAGAATATTAATCTGTAATTTTGCGGGTCCGTTCTTTTGCCCTTCTGAGCTTCTTGCCAGTCACTTGGAACTTTACATTGGGTGAGAGATTTACGATAAATGCAAGCTAAGTAAGGGGCCAATGCCATAGACTACTCTTTGTAAAGCTAGATTGAGAGTACATCCGGACCTGGGGGTTTATTTATTTTCAACTCATTCAGTTGATAAGATCTTCTCGGGTTGACAGCCAAATCAATGCGATGTTCTCCAGCAACGTTTCAGCAAGTTTCTTACTTGCCATCTTCAGCCGAAGTGTTGGGTTCATGTCTCGTCCGGATATTTATAGCCGCTGTACCACGGGCTTCTCTGTATCCTCGGCGCCGGTCGGGCCAATCAGGCGCGAGCGAAATCGGCGCGGCGGCGCGTGGTTGGTGGGGAGCGGTGTGGAGAGGGGTGGAGGGGGGGGGGAGACCGCGGGCGCCGGGTCCTGGCGTCTCGTCTCGGTGTGGCCTGTTTATCCCATACACCGCCACCGACCTGCCTCCATCGGTGCGCTCTCGTCTAATTCTTAATAATGTTGTGTTCCACGCGGTGCTGAGTTGAAAGCCACTATCCCGATTGACCAGGTTATCATTGACCCTTATCTCCACTGCCTCTTTAATAATAAAGAGTCCCAGAAACCCTTCGCTCTACACAGTCTCTTGGTTTCTTCAAATTGGAACGTGTGTTCTTCACTGAGGCTGTGCTCCACTACCGCGGATTTTTCTATTTGTCCGAGGCGAACGCTTCTCACATATTTAGAGATGAGCCGGCCGGAGTGGCCGTGCGGTTCTAGGCGCTGCAGTCTGGAACCGAGCGACCGCTACGGTCGCAGGTTCGAATCCTGCCTCGGGCATGGATGTGTGTGATGTCCTTAGGTTAGTTAGGTTTAATTAGTTCTAAGTTCTAGGCGACTGATGACCTCAGAAGTTAAGTCGCATAGTGCTCAGAGCCATTTGAACTATTTATTCAGAGATGCGTTGTGTTATGCAACGCTGCGTCTGTCCAATATATTGTTTCCCCACATTCGCAGGAAATGCTATAGACACCCGGTGTTCTTAGACCCAAGTTGTCCTTGATTGAGCCCAGCATATTTCTGATTTTTGCTGGAGGACGGAAGATGGTTTTTATCTTGCTCTTCTTCAGTATCCTGTCAATCTTGGCCGTGGGCGCCCTGCGCAAGGGAGAAACGCCAGACCTCTGTTGTTCCCTTCTTCCTGGAGGTCCTCCTCCTTCTTCTTATCTTGAGAGCGTGTCTAATCTGCGATTCGGTGTGTCCATTCTTCTGGAAGGTTTTCTTCAGGTGCTGAATCTCAGTAGGTAAACTGTCCTTATCGCATATGTAATGAGCTCTGCGAACAAGGGTAGTGAGCACGGATTTCTGTTGTACTGGGAGATGGCAGCTGTTGGCATTGAGGTACAGGTCTGTGTGTGTTTTATTTCGGTAGACCGAGCGTCCCAGTGTGCTGTCCGTTTTCTTCTTTATTAGGATATCGAGGAAGGGTAGGCACCCATTTTCTTCCAGTGACCAAATGACGGTATGTTTATACGATTCTCCCGCGTGAACGATTTCTTAAAGGCGGAATTTAAAAATTTGGCAGTTGCCGCACAAGACTGATCAACGAGTGACTAAATGGGAGCCTGAGACCCGCTTAGCGACATTATGTGGGACCAGTGGTGTTGTCAATTGACTGGATGTGATGGATGAGAGGACGTCTAATTGCACCAAACGACCTAATTAAGATTTGAAGTCATCCCGAAACGCTACTGGCACTGGTATAGCTCTAAAGTAGGGAGGTACTGCAGAAGACTTTAGATGAGCGAGAGCTACACCCCAAGCCTGGTAAAAAAAGTCTGAAAATTCGGTGTATTGTGAATCAAGGTAATAGAATTGTACCACTACTGATACAATGTGGTGTCGTATACTATTTTCAAGTCGAAAATGAAAAATGTCAATTCCTAAAATGCTATCAGCATGAGTTAATGGCGCAACGGAGAAAGTACTCGTACTCGGATTGCTGACTTTTTTGTACAATATCGTTGCTATGCATTTGCTACTCAAGGATATGCGGTGCTTGAGGTCAACTCAGGAGTAGGAAAACCAATCTAAGGGTCGGTTTCCTCATTTATAGTAGACCCTGGTGAAACGGTTTCTACAAGAAATTTTATTAATTGGTTGTTGGTTGTTACTGTGAGAGCAAAATTTTGCGGTTGCTTTGCGAAAGGTTTCAACTGTGGCTGCAATGTGTCTAAGCTGCTGCGGCGTTGTCGGTGCAAAGTGGTGCCCCCAATGCTAGTATATCCACCACACTTCGGCAGGTCAAAAATTCTGTAGGAGTCCCACTAATGTTTTCCCTTTTCCCATATGTTCAAAATTTCTGTTTAAATGGCGTCTTCCCTCTATACTTACGTGTTAAAGTTTGCCGGTCTGGGAGGGTCTAGGCTCCCAAGCCTATGTATGGTCTCCACTCATCTCTCTTTTTCATTTTCATTATCTCCTGTTTCTTTTGGTCGTACTGGTTCTATCTAGATCCATCTCTCTTTCTGTTTTACTACTACCGTCTCTCACTGACTATCAATATCTTATCCCTCTTTGGCTCCCACTACTATTGCCTTCGTCCATCTCTCTTTCTCTTTCGCTGACTTTCTCTCACACACCATCACTGTCTGACTAAAAATACTGTTTGGTGACCTCAGAACTCTTGCGGTACCCTAGAGTCCTTGCTATGTTTCACTACGTCCGTTAATAACACATTTACGCCTCAGACTGGATACCACGCGCACATTTTACGTGCGTGAGAACGGTAATTTTGAACCGCTGGATCTCGGCAACGGATAATGATAGCGAAAACGGTTTCAAGATTCCCCGAAAACATCATCTTAAGAACATATTGTAAAATTTTCGACGATTTGTCAAGAACAGAAACTATAGAAGTGACTGTGGTGTCACCGCTAGACACCACACTTGCTAGGTGGTAGCTTTTAAATCGGCCGCGGTCCGCTACTATACGACGGACCAGCGTGTCGCCACTGTCAGTGATGGCAGACCGAGCGCCGCCACACGGCAGGTCTAGTGAGACGTACTAGCACTCGCCCCAGTTGTACAGCAGACTTTGCTAGCGATGCTACATTGACAAATACGCTCTCATTTGCCGAGACGATAGTTAGCATAGCCTTCAGCTAAGTCATTTGCTACGACCTAGCAAGGCGCCATAGCATTTGATAATTAATATTGTGAAGCCTGTACAGTAACGAGAGATGTTCACCAATTGTGGATTAAAGTTAAGTATTCTACCAGTTACTCTTGTTTTGCTAGTCTTATTTCTCTGACCTGTTCCAGACCTCACGCCAGCCTGCGTGAGCTTAATCGCGTGCCTTTCGGCTTCCTCCAAACTCCGTGAATTGGCTCCTGCCAATTCACAACAGTGACCATCCCCAATGTTTGGTACTTTTGGTAACAAAAAATCGCAGTTTTTTCGCGTACATCTTGATAACGGATACAGATACGGCAAAATTCCATTTCTAGATGAACGTCTAAACAATGAACAATTAAAATTTGAGCCATATGCTACAGTTGGTTATTTAGATAATATAAGCCCAAGGTGCAAAATCAGCCAAAAGCCGCTTTTTGCGTTGTTCTGTATCAGCACTGTCACTTTGAATCTCTGGATTTCCCACAGTTGGTACTTTCCGTACCCAAAAATCGTTGTTTTTCGAGGTTTTTTCAGGTACCGCCCATGAAAAATTGTACTTTTATGAGCCTCCTAGGGTCCACCCTAGTCACACCTAACGCAAAAGAACCAACTGATTTACTCAATCTACCTGGGCCGGAGGAAGTGTGTAAGTTCAAATTTTGAGACTTAACTTAAGGATAGCTACAGTATATCTGTTCTTCCTATAGTTACACAAATGGGCGCTGGGTCAAGTGCTCTTCAAATCTTTTGACCCCTTAACTCTGTGATCAATAGAGCTCGAGATATAACCCCATGAACAATTGCATTTTCGCGCGCGGCTTTTTGGAACATATTACAACTTATATACGACAATGATCGAAGCAGACTGCTACGGCCTGGCACTTGGTATGAGCATCTTAGATATGGCGAAGCTGATCGGCTGTTCAAATGCTGTTTGTTGCCATGACCCACAAGCATCTATGTTAAGTGGTTGAAGGGCAGGACAGTGAAACTACAAGGTGACAAGGTGTCAAGGTGTCGGATGTCTCCACCTCATCACAGAATGTGGAGGCCTTATGCTTGACTAGACTGTAAAGGAGGAGAGACAGTGATCTGTGGGAGATTCGGTGACAGTGAATAAAAAATGTAATGAAGGAAGATTTGGGTTTAATGTCCTGTCAACATCGTAGATAATAAAAAGAGACTTAAATGTCTCAGGGAAACATTTAATTATCTTACAACTTATTATGATTGTAACTTATTGCGATCGTAACTTACTGTTCAATTGTAGCTTACTATGTTAAAGTTTTAATTTCTTCAATTTCTTTCAAAAGGGGGAATGGTGTTCTGAGATGTGAAACTACAACACTGTTAAACCTTGGCTGAAATCAACAATACACTGGATATAAAAGTATTTACGATGAATCTTTATTCCATTTGACCTACTAGTCAGTAATGGATTCACGCCGCGCACCGAGCGAGGTGGTTTCCTTCCCCATCCTTCCCTAACCCAAGCTTGCGCTCCGTCTCTAATGACCTCGTTGTCGACGGGACGTTAAACACTAACCACCACCCACCACAACCAATCACGCCACGCGCAGATAATGTTTTCTTCCCACTGCTACCGCACACGCTAGATCGCTAGAGCACTAGCGGAATCTCCCAGTTTGTAATTTCTTTCTCTGTTGACAAACTCTACGTCCTTCATCTTTCATCACCGTTGCTGTAATTGACAAGACACATTATCACAATTTACATTAGTTCTACTTTAATGCTGTTGGTGTGAACTGCTTTCGTTTCGAAACTTCCTGGCAGATTAAAACTGTGTGCCCGACCGAGACTCGAACTCGGGACCTTTGCCTTTCGCGGGCAAGTGCTCTACCAACTGAGCTATGGAAGCACGACTCACGCCCGGTACTCACAGCTTTACTTCTGCCAGTACCTCGTCTCCTACCTTCCAAACTTTACAGAAGCTCTCCTGCGAACCTTGCAGAACTAGCACTCCTGAAAGAAAGGATATTGCGGAGACATGGCTTAGCCACAGCCTGGGGGATGTTTCCAGAATGAGATTTTCACTCTGCAGCGGAGTGTGCGCTGATCTGAAACTTCCTGGCAGATTAAAACTGTGTGCCCGACCGAGACTCGAACTCGCGACCTTTGCCTTTCGCGGGCAAGTGCTCTACCAACTGAGCTACCGAAGCACGACTCACGCCCGGTACTCACAGCTTTACTTCTGCCAGTACCTCGTCTCCTACCTTCCAAACTTTACAGAAGCTCTCCTGCGAACCTTGCAGAACTAGCACTCCTGAAAGAAAGGATATTGCGGAGACATGGCTTAGCCACAGCCTGGAGGATGTTTCCAGAATGAGATTTTCACTCTACAGCGGAGTGTGCGCTGATATGAAACTTCCTGGCAGATTAAAACTGTGTGCCCGACCGAGACTCGAACTCGGGACCTTTGCCTTTCGCGGGCAAGTGCTCTACCAACTGAGCTATGGAAGCACGACTCACGCCCGGTACTCACAGCTTTACTTCTGCCAGTACCTCGTCTCCTACCTTCCAAACTTTACAGAAGCTCTCCTGCGAACCTTGCAGAACTAGCACTCCTGAAAGAAAGGATATTGCGGAGACATGGCTTAGCCACAGCCTAGGGGATGTTTCCAGAATGAGATTTTCACTCTGCAGCGGAGTGTGCGCTGATCTGAAACTTCCTGGCAGATTAAAACTGTGTGCCCGACCGAGACTCGAACTCGCGACCTTTGCCTTTCGCGGGCAAGTGCTCTACCAACTGAGCTACCGAAGCACGACTCACGCCCGGTACTCACAGCTTTACTTCTGCCAGTACCTCGTCTCCTACCTTCCAAACTTTACAGAAGCTCTCCTGCGAACCTTGCAGAACTAGCACTCCTGAAAGAAAGGATATTGCGGAGACATGGCTTAGCCACAGCCTGGAGGATGTTTCCAGAATGAGATTTTCACTCTACAGCGGAGTGTGCGCTGATATGAAACTTCCTGGCAGATTAAAACTGTGTGCCCGACCGAGACTCGAACTCGCGACCTTTGCCTTTCGCGGGCAAGTGCTCTACCAACTGAGCTACCGAAGCACGGCTCACGCCTGGTACTCACAGCTTTACTTCTGCCAGTACCTCGTCTCCTACCTTCCAAACTTATTATATTATAACTATTATAAAAATAGTTATTTATTGGAAAGCTCTTATTAAGTGATGTAGTTGCTTTATACTTTTATTTCTGTGGTGTGTTACTCTAGTGTGTTGGATTTTAATATCTCCTTGACATTAATTCACTGGAGCAAGCCGCAAGATCTGATAAGCAATATAGTTAATCATTCAAAGCATCAGCATTCAAGAGATGCTATTTACGGAAAACAATGAAATGCTAACTCAGTAGTTCTTAATGAAGACTTGATTTCTGGTCCAGAGTCTGAAACAGACCACCACTTTGTTCGGTATGGTTGACTAATGCGCTGTTTCAGACAACGTTACAGTGCGCATCTGTTACAATATGTGCACAGAGCTTACTGATGTGCCTGCACCTGTTAGCCGCTTTTCACAGTGACTGGTCTGTTTTCGCACAACTTGTTGAGGCACGCGAGATACAAAACCGCTTTCGAACTGCGTTTCAGAGTCACACTGTTTATCGACAACAGCGCATCTAGACACGCAGGAAATGCAAAGTTCTTGATTAAGATTTAGTTATATAATAGTTTAAACGCGAATGGACGAACTTGTAAACTACGTATATTGTCGAATGCCGCGTCTTTCTCTATGTATTTTTAGCCCAGACTTTATTGTGTCTTGTGATAAGTTGAGGCGTAGAGAGGCATTTCTACATCTACATCCATACACCGCAAGCCACCTGACGGTGTGTGGCAACCTAAGGACATCACACACATTCATGCCCGAGGCAGGATTCGAACCTGCGACCGCAGCGGTCGCGCGGTTCCAGAGTGAGCATTTCCTTGATATTTCAGCAGGAAAAAACTAACAGCGGTTAAGGAAGACCAGATCTATAACCTCAAGCAATCATTTACCTTAGTAAAGAGGAGGGGAGCTTCAAGTAAACACACATGATGTTTAAAAGCAGCAGACTTCGCAATCACTGAGAAACGTAAAACAGAAAGGAGTGTCCTGCTGCAATGTGATAGCCACGAGAGTGAGCACCAGTTAGTGGTTTTATTAGGAAAGGTGTACCATTTTACAGAATCTTAAAAATGGCTCTGAGCACCATGGGACTTAACATCTGAGGTCTTCAGTGCCCTAGAACTTAGAACTACTTAAACCTAACTAACCTAAGGACATCAGCGGTCGCGCGGTTCCAGAGTGAAGCGCCTAGAACCGCTCGTCCACACCAGCCGGCACAGAATCTTAATGTGGAGCTCAGCGAAGTGGTAGAAGATGTAAGACCTTCTGTTATAAAAAAAAAAAAAAAAAAAAATCCATACCATCGAGGGTGGAGCTACAGGAACCATATTACGCGTAATATTAGTCATAGGTTTCACAGTATTCTTTGTTAACTCAAGAACGACGTTTGTCGTCTGGGTACGACATTCATCAGGTTATATGAAAATATAAATCTCTCCTCTACCCTACCATATTTTTACCTTTTTCTTAAAACAACAAAATTTAATTTACATTTCAACTTCAAATTAGTGTTATTTTAAAAAATAATTATTCTTTGTCAAATGTTGCTGACAAAAACAAAACAAAAACTACAAAAAGATGACTAACGAAAACTTTAATATGTACGACCTGACGTAAAAATCAGGTAACAGGTCTTCAAACTTCCAATAAATAAAGAAATATCAGGAAATATAAGAAGTGGAAGATTGCAATTAACTCGGCGTGGTCGTATCCAGGACTACTAGAACAGGAAAGTGAGAACTAGAGAACAGGCCGAATGAAACGGCATAGCAGTACATATGATAACTGACTTAAAAAAAACTCTTAAGTTAATGCCAAGAAGCATGAATCAAGTATAGGTACGATACCAAATGAGATAATCTGAAAAACAAACTATTAGAAACAGACTGGAGACAAACACGGGGAACTGAGGCAGTAGAGAACGTAAGGAGAAAACGGGAGAACTGAATTATCTCATGAGCGTCGGTGATAACAGACGTAGCAGCGCAGAACGAGACCAGGCGCACAAACTGTGAATATGGCCCCAGAGCAAAACAGCGCCAGAGGCCCGTCCGCATCCACACAGAGCATGCATATGAATGATGAGAGCACAAGCAAACTACTGGGCTGGCAGCAACGACAGGCAGTAGGGGAAGCTGTAAAGAGGAGGGGGGAAGGGGATTGCAGTGCAACAATAGCAAAAAATCGAAAAATACACTGAAAGACAAAAGAAAAACGACGTACCAAAGATTGGTTTCCTTCGCTGTCCGGGCCGTCTCAACACACATCTTAGCTGATACTCGGAGCTCAGTTCCAAGCGGGATTCATCACTGAAGACAATTCTGCTACTGTCAATGAGATTCCAGGCCGAAGACGTGTCTAGAGACGGTGCACATAGCGGTGGGGTACCAACCTGACTGTCGCCCGCCGTAACAGCCACGGATGATGGTCTTTGATGCCATTTCTTTTCATAGCAGGACACCTTTGGTTCTCATTCGTGGCACTCTTACAGCACAGAGGTACTTCGACGATATTCTACTCCCCGTTTTGTTGCCCTTCGTGGCAAGCCATCCTGGGCTTACCGTTCAGCAAGACAGTGCCCGGCCACACATTGCTTGTCTTCTTGTTTGCCAGATCCTACCTTGGCCAGCAACGTCGCCGGATCTCCCCCAGTTGAGAGCATTACGGACAGGGCACTCATACACTCTAGGTATTTTGACCATCTGACAGGGCAATTGGACGGATTTTGGCGCGATGTCCGTAAGGAATACATCCAACAAGTCTGTTAATGAATGCTAAGCCGAATAACAGCATGACTATTACTGATTTGCTTTTTGTGAAGCTCCTTCTCTTTAACAAATCATCCAATTTTTCCTAAGTTGTAATCATTTGTTTTTTTGTACACTTACATCACATCTACCCATTCGGATAACTCTTTCGTGTTACGTAGCTTTTCTTTTGTCTTTGAGTGTATTTTCCGATTTTTTACTATTATTGCACTGCACCTCCCATACCCCTCTCGCGCCTCTTTACAGCGTCCCCTACTGCTTGTCATTGCTGCTAGCCCAGTAGTTCGCTTGTGCTCTTATCATTCATATGCATGCTCTGTGTGAATGCGGACGGGCCTCTGGCGCTGTTTTGCTCTGAGGCCATATTTAAGTTTGTGCGCTTGGTCTCGTTGAGGTAAAAATTTAAATTTGTGGTAAGTTACTACTGGACCAAACTGCTAAGGTCATCGGACCGTAGGCTTACGCACTACTTAATCTAACTTAAACTAACTTATACTAAGGACAACACAGACACCCATGCCCGAGGGAGGACTCGAACCACCGACGGGGGGAGCCACGCGAACCGAGGCAAAGCGCCTGAAACCGAACGGCTACCCCGCGCGGCTCTCGTTCTGCGCTGCTACGTCTGTTGTTGCCAACACTCATGAGGTAACTCATTCTCCCGTTTTCTCCTTATGTTCTCTACAGCTCCCTGTTCCGGTTTTTTTTCTGCAGCCTATTTCTAATAGTTTGTCTTTCAGTTTATTCCATTTGGCATCGTATCTAGAACTGTTGCATGCTTCTTGGCAGTATCTTTATAGTTTTTTACGTGAGCTAGCCCATATACTGCTATGCAATTTCAGTCGTTCTATTTTCTGGTTCACACTTCACTGTAATAGTACTCCAGGATAGAACCACGCTGAGTTAATTGTAATGTCGCCCTCCCCTAATACACTCCTGGAAATTGAAATAAGAACACCGTGAATTCATTGTCCCAGGAAGGGGAAACTTTATTGACACATTCCTGGGGTCAGATACATCACATGATCACACTGACAGAACCACAGGCACATAGACACAGGCAACAGAGCATGCACAATGTCGGCACTAGTACAGTGTATATCCACCTTTCGCAGCAATGCAGGCTGCTATTCTCCCATGGAGACGATCGTAGAGATGCTGGATGTAGTCCTGTGTTACGGCTTGCCATGCCATTTCCACCTGGCGCCTCAGTTGGACCAGCGTTCGTGCTGGACGTGCAGACCGCGTGAGACGACGCTTCATCCAGTCCCAAACATGCTCAATGGAGGACAGATCCGGAGATCTTGCTGGCCAGGGTAGTTGACTTACACCTTCTAGAGCACGTTGGGTGGCACGGGATACATGCGGACGTGCATTGTCCTGTTGGAACAGCAAGTTCCCTTGCCGGTCTAGGAATGGTAGAACGATGGGTTCGATGACGGTTTGGATGTACCGTGCACTATTCAGTGTCCCCTCGACGATCACCAGTGGTGTACGGCCAGTGTAGGAGATCGCTCCCCACACCATGATGCCGGGTGTTGGCCCTGTGTGCCTCGGTCGTATGCAGTCCTGATTGTGGCGCTCACCTGCACGGCGCCAAACACGCATACGACAGAAGCGACTCTCATCGCTGAAGACGACACGTCTCCATTCGTCCCTCCATTCACGCCTGTCGCGACACCACTGGAGGCGGGCTGCACGATGTTGGGGCGTGAGCGGAAGACGGCCTAACGGTGTGCGAGACCGTAGCCCAGCTTCATGGAGACGGTTGCGAATGGTCCTCGCCGATACCCCAGGAGCAACAGTGTCCCTCATTTGCTGGGAAGTGGCGGTGCGGTCCCCTACGGCACTGCGTAGGATCCTACGGTCTTGGCGTGCATCCGTGCGTCGCTGCGGTCCGGTCCCAGGTCGACGGGCACGTGCACCTTCCGCCGACCACTGGCGACAACATCGATGTACTGTGGAGACCTCACGCCCCACGTGTTGAGCAATACGTCCACCCGGCCTCCCGCATGCCCACTATACGCCCTCGCTCAAAGTCCGCCAACTGCACATACGGTTCACGTCCACGCTGTCGCGGCATGCTACCAGTGTTAAAGACTGCGATGGAGCTCCGTATGCCACGGCAAACTGGCTGACACTGACGGCGGCGGTGCACAAATGCTGCGCAGCTAGCGCCATTCGACGGCCAACACCGCGGTTCCTGGTGTGTCCGCTGTGCCGTGCGTGTGATCATTGCTTGTACAGCCCTCTCGCAGTGTCCGGAGCAAGTATGGTGGGTCTGACACACCGGTGTCAATGTGTTCTTTTTTCCATTTCCAGGAGTGTATTTCCAGATAAGCTGATGACGAGCTACTCGAGCGAATCGCGTCGTTCTTGAAATAATAAACAACATTGTGCAACCTACGACTGTTTTGTTCAAGTTTCACTATAGGAGTTAGTAGTTGTTGTGCTTAGAGCTGGAAAGTCCTTTGACGGGGGTGGAACTTTCTCATTAAAGACCTGACAAAGATAGCACCTAAGGCTCGTGACACCAACGTGTGCTTTATAAAATTGTTTCAGCTTCGTGGCCAACCGATACTCAACGATGCGGTAAATGGAATTCATTCCACGACAGCTGACCTGGTGTACATTGAGCTTGTATCGCTCCAAACAACTAGTGGTAGGCTAGTTTAAATGTTTCTGCGTGTGTGCGAAACTTGCACAATATGAAATACAAAACTGAAACGATTAGAAACCTTTGAAACGAAGTGTTATAAGAGACTGTTGAAAATCAGAAGGATTGACGAAACAGTCCACGTGTGTACTCCAATTCAAAGTGTCCAGCGGTCACTATTTTTCGCCGACTAGAGTTGTCGCCATCGTCAGATGCGCTGACCAACTGACTTCCTGCCCTTAGTCGGCTACTTCTTTCTAATCTACTAGTGGTGGTGTGAGATTTTACCCTGCGGTAATGCCTACTATTCTTATGTTAATGTTGCTGTTTATTTAGCTTAGCATGTTTGTGTGTGTTCTCTTGTTGTCGTTGTAGTACACAGTCATCTTGAGTGCGGCTACTGCACTCCGATAGCTCCTCAGGCAGCGTAAAGTGGTTAGTATTTTCATATCTCAGTCCAAGGCGACGTATTAGTATGTCGTCGGATTTTCTCGCCTTCTCATATAATTTCTTCACGTGTTCCTGGAATCTGCGGAACACTTGTTGTTCCTTCGTTTCTTCGTTAAGTAGTGGGCGGGAAAATTTTGAGGTACGTGGAATATCCTCCTCAGTATTTCATTTTGTTGGCTTTGTAGCTTTTCCAGGTGTGTTTTGGCTACTGTGGCCCGAACAGTGCAGGTATAGTCCAGGATGGGCCTGATGTATGTTCTGTACACTTGCAGTATACATTCTACAGGTGGAATTGAATTTTCATTACTCAGTAGGTATACCGTATCAGGGCCCCGGAAGTTTTCTTGAAGATCAGGTGTAACTCCTGTCTGCGTCCGTTGTAATGGGTAATGTTCCCTAAGTCCGATGGTCGTCACTTCGTTACTAGGAGCGCTTGGCTTTTTCCAGCATTGAACCCAGTGCGTCAGTCTGCCGTCAGTTGTTGGAAATCTGTACTGGCGACTTTGAAGTCTTCTCTGTATCTCTTGGGGCTTCTGATGATCAGCGCTGTGTCGTCTGCGAAAATGTACTTGCTGACCCTTGGGGATGTAGGAAACTCAGCTGTATAAGTGTTGTAGAGTACAGGGCTCACAACTGACCTTTGTGGCATTCCAGCACGCATTTCTTTAACAACAGAGTCTGCCGCCCCTTACGATGAATGTTCGACCAGTAAGGTTGTCGGCTGTCAGTTGTATGCGTGATCCTGAAGAGCTTGTAGATGAGCCTCTGGGCCTAACGTTGTCGAAGGTCCGAGATACGTCAGACAGGACAGTGTCGCAGTTTCCTCTTGTTAACGACCAGACTGGCTTTTTCTACAACTCATACCACTTGTGTGGTAAAGAGTTCTTCTCTGACACCAAACTGTTCTTTCGGTTGCATAGCTTCTCTGGCCACTGGAAGGTGAAACGTCTTGGTCAAAAATCGTTCAAAGACTTTACTTAATACCGGAAGCAAGCTGATCTGTTCATAGGTCTTCTGGTATTTCCTGTTTTTGACGGGATTAGGTAGTCGCCCTCGTGACAAAAAAATGGCTCTGAGCACTATGGGACTTAACATCTTAGGTCATCAGTCCCCTAGAACGTAGAACTACTTAAACCTAACTAACCTAAGGACATCACGCACATCCATGCCCGAGGCAGGATTCGAACCTGCGACCGTAGCAGTCCCGCGGTTCCGGACTGAAGCGCCTAGAAACGCACGGCCGCCGCGGCCGGCCCTCGTGACACAAAGCTAGATGATCATGCCACGACGCCATAGCAATCATGAACTGGGTATGACTTACCTCAATATGGAAGGTGGAAAATTAACCTCAAATCTGAGGTTTTACCTCCAAAGCAATCACACCTATCTTCTTGATTGTCCTGTGTGTTTTGCTTTTACATTATATTTGCGAACACTTAAGTCGCAAGTGATGTGATGTTACATATTCGCTGCAGGTTGCGTTGTGTACATTGTTTCTGCACTACGGAGTACGCCTGGTACGCCTCATGCAGGAACAGAACATTGGTGATACGCTAAGAATACAATATTAAGAACGAAAACACACACGTCACTGATGTAATATTCTACAACATTTAATATTTATTTCTCAAACCAATTTTTGGCCTTACGCTATCATCATGCACAAAGATAAATATGTGGAGCAGTGAAATTTTTGTAGGATCAAAGTTTTTAAATTATTGCAGCTTCAGAGTATCTCAGTTCCCAAGGACGAAAATTCCAGCGTTTGATTTAAGAATAAAAACAGAGGAATTATTTTAGTGAAAATGATAGTAAGATTATTTAACCAAGATAAAATATGTGACTCGTTACCAAATGAACAGTATAAAAAATTACAATTGTTCTTAGAAGAAAATAAACTGAACAATAAACTTTGGGGATATGTTCCGAGCGTGTGGTTGAACAAAATAATCTTGCCTTTAATAGATCATAAATTACAAACAGATAAATTATGCTAGTGAGAGTAAGCAGGTAAGTGAAGCAGCTGTGATTATACAAAGTGAAAATTATTTAAGAGTATAAAAGAAATTACGGAAACTTAAAGAAAGGAAAAACTGAGGTGTATCAGTAAGAGGGGTAATTTACAGCATGGGCTGGATGTGATTACGAGCATTACCTGCAGTTAGAAGTGGCATGTACGGGAACTGTGTTGTTCATTCAATACTAAGCTTGGATAGAAAAACATATGTTTATTAATTTCCATTATTTCGAGGTAGTTCATCTTCCTTCCTTTATAGATGTGATATAATTCTTCATGTTTCACTCGTAGCTATAGCCATCTTTAAGCAGATTACCTGCAAAAGTACAGTCTCCTCCTCCAATTCTCCAACTTCTGTGGTGTTCCTTCAAGCGGGTGCACGTTGCCCTGAGAGAGTGATCTATATAAAATGTGCCATAATTACAAATTATTTTTTACATTAGATTCTTTTCCGAAGCTGAAGTGTTGCCTTTAACATTGACCAAAAGTTGTCAGACAGTGTTGCGCACATAAAATGGTGTTTTAAAGTTACTGGATTTAAGCTTTCTGGCTACTTTCAGGAGACTTTTCCTGAATGTGGGATTGTGCACCATTGATTGAGTTCTTGAGGTTGTGGGTCGACAGCAGTGTAGAGAAGAGAGAACACTTGTTGTTACTGTTTTTATGCATTATGGAGTTCACCAAGAGTGGAGCGTAGCCATTATTTGATGCTATTTACCTGATAGCATTTGATTCAATTTAGAAGTTGTCTTCGCTTTTGGCAATGGCTACTGAAGAATTGTTGTAATTTGTTATATAGTTCATTAGTTAAGGTGTCACAGAATTTATCTTATTGTTAGTTAAATAATCTTACATTGCATTTTCGTTGAAATAATTCCTTTCGTTTTATTCCTAAATCTAACATTAACAATTTTCATCTTTGGAAACGGAGGTACTCTGCTGTTCAATAGCTTAAAATCTTTGATCGTACAAAAATGTCACTGTGTCACATATTTATCTTCGTACTTAATGATAGCGTAACAGCCGAAAACCAGTTTGTGGAGCAAACAATAAATATTGTAAAATATTGCGCCATGTCGTGTATGTTTTCATTTATATGGGTAACGTATAAAATGTTCTACCAACAACCGACGGAACAAATAATCAATGCAAGAATATAATTCTTAAGCGTAAATTTTGTTCGCACACTAGCACAACTTAGAATGACTGCATACAGCAGAACACGATTCATATTGAGGCCGTATGTGAACTGAGAAGAGTGATATGTGAAGTATTGGCTTACTGGCTGTAATTTCACTGCAAGAGCTACAAACCCTGACAAAATCATTGTCGAAAAGAGTTTTTGGCGTTATTAGAAAGAACGGAGGTTGGAAAAAGTACCAACAAAGTAATAATACAACAGGACAAGGAGTGCCTTTAAGCCATTTTCCATCTAGGAAATGCGATCGCCTTTTTTTGTTTTTCGTATTATGAAAGAAACTTTGTAATTCCGTCATGGTTATTTATATCTTACATGTACCTACTACTTTCATAGTAATATCGATGCAAATATGCTTCAGACATTGTACTACGACTTTCGTGGAACCCTGCCTTTATAATGATTTTCATTACCACACTGCGCCACCTCGCTCGGTATTTTTCCATTGCCGTATACTTGCAGTTAGTTATAGCACAAATGAGAATTTGTTCTGGCGGGCGCATATTTTAAAAAATATTAGGTTCGGTCTTCATAACTTTTATATTCACTTTACGTCAGCATGCATTGAAAGCACACCTTACGATATTTCTTATTTCGACCTGATTTCTTCAGCAACGTGTTCTACATCTATGTACATACTCCATTCCGTAAGCCACCACATGGTGCATGGAGGAGAGTACCTTGTACCACTACTAGTGATTCCATTTCCTGTTCCACTCCCATATGGAGCAAGGAGGTTAACGACTGTCTATATGTTCCCGTACGAGTCCTAATTTATGTTTTCTTCGCACTCCTTGCTCGAAATGCACATTAGTGGCGCTAGAATCGTTCTGCAGTTGATTTAAAATGCCATTTTCTAAATTTTCTCAATAGTGTTTTGCGAAAAGAACGTCATCCCTCCAAGGATTCCCATTTAAGCTCACACAGCATCTTCATAACACTCGTCTGTTGATCGAACCTACCGATAACAAGTATAGCAGCCGGCCTCTGATTTGATTCGATGTCTTCCCTTAAACCGTGTAAGTAGGCTGTTTATGTTTTCTTATTGGCAACGTTACGTAGCGCTCTGTATGAAAATCACTGGCTGTGCTGTGTGCAGTCTGTGGCTAGTTTGCATTGCTGTCTGCCATTGTAGTGTTGGGCAGCTGGATGTGAACAGCGCGTAGCGTTGCGCAGTTGGAGGTGAGCCGCCAGCAGTGGTGGATGTGGGGAGAGAAATGGCGGTTTGGAAATTTGTTAGACTGGATGTCATGAAATTACATATATTATGATTATTAAGGTAAATACATTGTTTGTTCTCTATTAAAATCTTTCATTTGCTAACTATGCCTAACAGTAGTTAGTGCCTTCAGTAGTTCGAATCTTTTATTTAGCTGGCAGTAGTGGCGCTCGCTGTATTGCAGTAGTTCGAGTAACGAAGATTTTTGGTGAGGTAAGTGATTTGTGAAAGGTACAGGTTAATGTTAGTCAGGGCCATTCCTTTGTAGGGATTTTTGAAAGTCAGATTGCGTTGCGCTAAAAATATTGTGTGTCAGTTTAAGCACAGTCTTGTATAAATTGTTCAAAGGGGACGTTTCAACCGACCTCTTAGGGATCCCAAACACATGGGCAATACTCTAGAATGGAGCGCACTAATGTTCTATACGCGGTCTACTTTTTAGTTGAGCTATACTTTCCGATAATTCTTCCAATAAACCGAAGTGGAGCATTCACTTTCCCTACTATCGACTTTATGCTCGTTCCATTTCATATCGCTTTGCGACGTTAAGCCTAGATATTTCATCGACGTCACTGCGTCAAATGATACACACTAATACCGCATTAAATACTACATGTTTTTTCATGTTATTTCCCTACTGACTTGCATTAACTTACATTTTTCCACATTTAGAGAAAGCTACTATTCGTCACACCAAATATAAAGTCTGTCAAAATCACCCTTGCTCTCCTACAACCACTCAATAAAGACGCTTTCCCGTAAACTATAGCGGCATCAGCAAGCAGTCAAGATTCTTTCTGAGGATTCATACCACCGAGTTTTTTTACTACACAAGATGAATCACTTAAAACTTGCGCAGCAGATATTGCGGAAATGGAAAGTGCTATTGATGTTCGGTTTTCACAAAATGGGTTGGTAGTCAGGGGCTCGTATTGTTAGCCAATAAACGGATTGTAACAACACTTAGAAAGTATATTTTTTGCGCAAACACACACTGTTCAAGCCGGCCGCTGTGGTCGAGCGGTTATAGGAGCTTCAGTACGGAACCACGCTACGGTCGCAGGTTCGAATCCAGCGTCGGGCATGGATGTGTGTGCTGTCCTTAGGTTAGTTAGGTTTAAGTAGTTCTAAGTCTCAAAAATGGTTCAAATGGCTCTGAGCACTATGGGACTTAACTACTGAGGTCATCAGTCCCCTAGAACTTAGAACTACTTAAACCTAACTAAACTAAGGACATCACACACATCCATGCCCGAGGCAGGATTCGAACCTGCGACCGTAGCGGTCACGCGGCTCCAAACTGACGTGCTTAGAACCGCACGGCCACACCGGCTGGCAGTTCTAAGTCTAGGGGACTGATGGCCTCAGATGTTAAGTCCCATAGTGCTTAGAGCCATTTGAAACATTTGAACACTTTTCAAATGGAACAATGCGTATTGACACTAACAAACTAAAAGTAGATTAAATTAAAATGTCAATAGCGTTTGCTGCAGGAGTCTAGTGCGAGTTGTTTACGAGATATAGTATGGTTTCCACAACGACACTTAGTTTGTGCCATTCAACACGAGTAGTTGCTAGGTACGATGTTGTTATGTTTGCTCAGAGTGTGCTTGTGTTATCTTTGAGTGCACTTCGACTTGTTAGTGAGTTAGTGTGTGGCAGTCCAAGCAGCAGGTCGTGAGAGGACGATGGGATTTATCAGTGCAGAAAAACTCGACTTTCTCGTGGTGCATGGAGAGTGTAGGAAGAATGCAGTTCGTTCCTGTACGGTGTATGCGGCAAGATATCCCAATAGACGTCAACCATCTGGCGATTATTTATCAACCTCTTCAACCAGATACGTGAAAGTGATAGTGTAACATCTAGACAACGTAACAGAAGGAAACAAGTGACGACTGAAGAGGAGCAAATTAACATTCTTGCTGCTGTTGCAGTTGATCCGCACGGTAACTGGGATGGCATGAGTCAGTCAAGTGTCCTATGCATTGTCCATCGACATAGGTTCCATCCCTATCTCTCCATCGAGAGCTGCATGGAAACGGTTACGAGAATCGTGTTAACTTCTGTACATGGGCATTAATGCAGATACACCCGATGCGTCATGTGTCTTGTTGAATGATGAAGCCACATTTACCAATCACGCTCAGATAAACCGCAGAAACATGCAATATTGGTCTGCTGATAGTCTCCCTTGGCTTCGTCAGGTGGAACGTCAGCGTCCATGGAGTGCAAGCGCGTGGTGTGGGATAGTGAACCATCGGCCCATAGGCCCGTTTTTCGTAGATAGGACACTGAACGCGCCCAAGTATCTCAGCCTTCTAAAAGACCATCTTCTACAGATGCTACAAGACGACCCTCTGCAAACTAGGAGGAACCTGTGGTACCAACGGGATAGGTATCCAGCCCATAAAGCACGAAGTACTACAGCATTTCTTCACGAATTGTTTCCAAATCGTTGGACTGGACGCAGAGGACCTGTATCTTGGCCTGCTCGTTTCCCGGATTTGACGACTGTAGACGTTTTTTTCCGTGAGGAAGCTGAAAGACGCTGTCTGCAAGGACATACCAATTACACATGATGATATGCAACGACTTATTATTGCAGCCTGCTCGGACATCTCCGCTGAAATGCTAGCACGTGTACAGCAGTTGTTCCATACCAGTCTGGAAGTGCGTATTGCCGCTGCTGGTGGTCGTTTTGAAAACAACATGTGATAGTTAATTGTGTCGTTACTGGTCAGAGTCAACATAACTAGTGTATGCAGTTGTATTGTTCTTTAGTGTGTGCTACCACAGGTATTGTACTTCAAGTGCAGGTGTGGAAACTTTTCAAAATATGATATCTCGTAAAGGACTCGCAGGAGAACGTTGCAACAAACACCACTGACATTCTAATTTACCCTACATTTAGTTTGTTAATGTCAATAGGCATTATTCCATTTAAAAGGTTTATGTTTACACAAAAAAATACTCTCTCTAAGTATTAATACAATATGTTGACTGGCTAACAATATGAGCCCCAGACTACCACCAGCCCATGCTGTGAAAACCGTACATCAATAGCACTTTTCATTTCCGCAATATTTGAGGTGCAAGTTTTAAGTGATTCGCCCTGTACATGATTTTTGCTACTAAGTTCTTAGCTCATCTCTGAATGATACACTGCCTTTCTAGAGCTGGTTACGGAGTAGCAATATCCCTTAATAGTATTAATAATTGTGAATTAAATTTTCTGACAGATTAGAGGACAGATCTTTTCTCCGTAATCTACGATCTTCCCGACTGCGCTATTTAGACGCACTAGCCTTCGTGAATTTCCAAATACAACTGTTTATCTCGAGGCAATCGCGTTTAGCAAATAACGCTCCAAACACAATTCTAAATCAGTGTGCTTGTTTTCCTAGAAGCTTTAGCGAATCTAAAAATATACTTGTAAGACAACATGGTACAAGCCTCCAATTCTCGCTCCTAGTAGAATAAACACAGTCGTCCAATAGCTACGAACAGTTGTAACATTTTATCTTCGATAGCCTGTTTACTTACGCTGGCGCATATATCACTGGTTTCTAGGGTGCCGAGTGCAGTCGCGCAAACAAGATTCCTTTTCTTAACCCTGGAGCATGCATATCATTATTTTTGGTATCCTTGTGTTAATCAGAACAGTATCTATTGTATCTAAGCCCAAGCGACTAAGTCTTACGAATAAACTCTTCTGTTGCTGCAAGAATTCCTTAGGTCCGAGATGAGAAAACGAAAGGAGCGGGAAGAAATTTACCGTTAACGACTAGGTTAATGGAGATAGAACACAGGCTTGTACCGTACAACGATAGAGAAGAAAATCAGTTCTTGCCTTTTAAATGGAATCATCCCAGCGTTCGGCGTAAGCGATTTAAGGTGACTGTAGAAAACTAAAATCAATAGTCGCAGGCACGGATTTGAACCTAACTTCTCCGAAATACGAGCCCAGTGACTTGACCAACATGAACCGCCTTTCGGTAAGAAGAAAAGAAGGATGCAGAAATTCAGAGGTATGGCATAAAGTCTGAGGTATTACAACGTGCACACTCTATCTGAAGAATAAGAAATTTGGAAGCAAAAGAAAAATTTTGAAATCATCTTCGTACTGTTCGAAAGGAAAGACTATGTGTTAACAACACGTTTCAGTCCGCAGTCATCTGAACTGAACTGTTAAGCATAGAACAAGCCTATCATAAAGTCATACAAAAGTCGTAGTATACTTCCTAATAATGTTTGTGGACCTCCTTTTCCCCGGCGTAGAGCTGTAACTCGACGTGTCATGGACTCAACAAGCCGTTAGAAGTCCCCTGCAGAAACACTGAGCCATACTGCCTCTATAACAGTCCATAATTGAGAAACTCTTGCCAGTGTAGGATTTTCTGCACGAACCTATCCTCTCGATCATGTCCCATGAATGTTCGACTGGATTTATGGCAGATGATCCAGGTGAACAAACCACTCGCTCGAAATCTCCCGAATGTTCTTCAAACCAATCGCGAACAACTGTGGCCCGGTGACATGGCACATTGTCATCCATAAAAATTCCATCGTAGTCTGGAAACATGACGTCCATGAATGGCTGCAAATTGTTTCCGTGTAGCCGAACACAACCATTTCCAGTCAACAATCGATACAGTTCAACCAGAGGACACAGTATATTCCATGTAAACACGTCCCACTCCATTATGGAGCCACCACCAGCTTGCACAGTGCTTTGTTGACTGTTCGCCCCATGGCTTCCTGGAGGTTTGCACCACACTCGAACCCTGTCATCAGCTATTACCAACTGAAATAGGGACTCATCTTAACACACGGTTTTCCAGTCGTCTGGGTCCAACAGATATGGTCACTAGCCCAGGAGAGGCGCTGCAGGAGATGTTGTGCTCTTAGCAATGACATTAGTGGCGGTCGTCTGCTGCCATACCCCATTACCGCCAAATTCGGTTCGTCTACGTCCCACACTGATTTATCTGATTAATTCACGCAGTGTTGCTTGTCTGTAAGCACTGACAACTCTACACAAACGTCACAACTCTCGATCGTTACGTGAAGGCTATCGGCAACTACCTTGTCCATGGTGAGAGGTAATGTCTGAATTGTCGTATTCTCAGCACCGTCTCGACACTGTGGTTCACGGAATATTGAATTCCCTAACGATTGCCGAAATGGAGTGCCCCATGCGTCTAGCTCCAACTACCATTTCACATTCAAAGTCTGTTAATTCCCGTCGCGCGGGAACGTCGGAAACCTTTCCACATGAATCACCTGAGAACAAATGACAGCCTCGCCAAAGCACTGCCCATTTGTACCTTGTGTGCGCGATACAACCGCCTGTGCATATCACTATCCCCTGACTTATGTCACCTCAATCTATTTCACGGTAAACGGTGATAATCTGTTCGAATTAAGAAATATTTTCCAGTTATAACGACTTGTGTACTCTTCAAGGTACCTATTGTCATTTTACGTTTATACTTCTTTATCACATTTAGCTAATTCGGACATTTTTGTCTCATCCAATTGGAGAACAGGAACATTTGAAAAGTGTTCATGCTTACAATGAAGAGTCAAAGAAACTGGCACACCTGCCTAATATCGTGTAGGGCCCCTGCTAGCACGCAGAAGTGCCGCAACACGACGTGGCATGGGCTCGACTAATGTCTGAAGCAGTGCTGGAGGGAACAGACGCCATCAATCTTCCAGGGCTGTTCATAAATCCGTAAGAGTACGAGGGGGTGGGGATCTCTTCTGAACAGCACATGCAGCCCAGACATGCTCAAGTTAACATTGAATGTAGATTGAAATGTCAGGAAGCCCTTTCTGAAAGTGTTTGTATGGAGTGTAGCGTGTACGCAAGTGAAACATGGACGATAAATAGTTTAGACAAGAAGAGAATAACAGGTTTTTGAAATGTGGTGTGCTACAGAAGAATGCTGAAGATTAGATGGGTAGATCACGTAACTATTGAGGAGGTACTGTATGGAATTGGGGAGAAGAGAAATTTGTGGTCCATTCTGACTAGATCAAGTGATGAATTGGTAAGACACATTCTGAGACATCATGGGACCACCAGTTCAGTTCTTGAGTGAAGCGGGCGGGGAGGGGGGCGGGGGCGGTTAAAATCGTAGACGGAGACCAAGAGATGAATACTGTAAGCAGATTCAAAAGGATGTAGAATTGTCGTCCATGGAGACCTGCATCAAACCAGTCTTTGGACTGAAGGCCACAACGACAACAAACAAGTGAGGAACTGAGGAAAAGTAAGATCATTAGCTTATTAAAAAACCACATCCTTGGTGCAAAATAAACGTATATTGTTTTCACTTACGTTGTTTCTAAACCCTTTGCATTTCTCGTTTCACCAGCTATCGATGGCCCCTAAAAAAATACATTTTTTAATCGAAAAAGTCGATAGTTAGTGGATTAACAAGGTAGATCATGAAGTTTTGCATAATAACCATGTAGTAAAATACTCTTTTCTTTGTGTGCTATCATTTGCCAATATTTCATTTCGATATCTCAATCTGTGTATGAAATATGAGGTACGTTGTGGATACTTCGTTCTGGACTCCTCGCTGACGCGGTGCTATCGCAAACTTCTTCGAATTTCGCGCAGTGTGTTAGTTCCGTGTAAATATCACAATACCTATGGTCATTAACGAAACGATGGGCACATCATCATGAACCTGACACCTAAATATGTAACACAAAAATGATTTTTTTTTTAACGAATAGTTTCTGTAAAATCGTTTGAGAAAGATTGCAGGGCGTGAGCGTCTACTCTGTCATCGCCGACCAGCCAAAAGGCAGCAAACACTTGGCTTCCGCTTCCAAACAAACGAATAGCGCGCCCAGAGCTTTGGGCAAAAACTGGTCACTGAGCATCGGCCACCTTATCCAGCGCGAACTTGTACCAATCAGCCGCTGCGGTATAAATTTTGACACGCAAGTAACACGGATTCGTGAATTTGCTTTACAGAGACGGTCATTTTCAAATGCGGTACATATATGTAGCAAGGAATATGAAATTAAATTAAGGCTGTTATAATACAGCCCACTGAGAAGAAGTAAAATGACATTCAAAACAGTTAACAAGTATCTGTTATCGTGCCTCATACTGAATAATGCATCTAAATGTAAGTACAATTTCTGTTATTAAGCAATTTAATCATCCGTTCACACAGACAACACTGTAACTCTTCGTCAGGCAATTACAATGTCACAACTTTGGGGCCGCTGAGGATGGCAGTAATCTGAAACAGAGAAAAGTCGACACGAAGTGCTCCGAATACTGTCTACTTTTAACGATTAGTACTTTGTAGCCGATGGCCAACTTATCGGGTCCTTACTACAGCTAGACTATGGGGGGCTCATAACGTACTAATTCATGTACATTACCAATAATTAATAGTAAGGTCAGTACATATGCGGCAGGTGCTCCCCCACAATATCAATATATTGGCTCCTGAGTAAAAAAAATGTTGACGGCCACTGCTTTAAGGTATAAGATTACTTTTCGCGAAAGAATTCCACACTTATCATTGAAATATCTGTCGACGTGGAAAAATTGTACAGAACACTTCTTCGGTTGATCTCTAAGTATGATTTCTGTGGAAGAAATTTCACGATTCTATGTCAATGGGAGGTAGCCTACACGTTTTGATGAGTGATTTTGCTAGTACAAAAATATGTGACATAAATTGCCGTATCTTTTGATTGCATTGACTTAGAAGTTTACATTTCTTACACCGCCAGGGGTTGATGACGGATAAAAAGTCATTTTTTTTGGCCTGTAATACAACTGCAAATTATCATGTTTTCGGTACATAAAACAAGTCAACCTTGTATTAATTTACACACAGCGGCACCTTCCACTTGTTTAATGTGTTACTTCTTTATGTTTGGTGTAGGTGACACTGATCATTGCATACACACTGGTGTGCAAAATTGAAGGACAAAAGTAAATGTTCCAGGGCGCATTACGCGTTCCCACCACTCGCCACATCAGATTACGTGCATAGTCGAACATGATGGTTTTGGTGGTCCAGGTGTTACGATTTGGGGGAGGCGTGGGCGTGCTGACCTCCAAATCTTTGAACGCGCTACACTCACCAGTGAACGCTATTCTGACACTGCATTCCTCTCCCAAACCCGTCTCTTCAGGGGTGCATTCGGCCCTAACTTTCTTTCCATGGATGACAAAGCGCAACCGCATCAACAACGCTAGTGGAGGAGCTTTTAGGCCTGCCCGTCCCCGACTTAAATCCCCTCGAGCGCGTGTGACATGCGTTGGAGGACGTATTGCAGCACGCCTTCGTGTACCAATGACCATCCAGCAGTTATCAACAACGCTGGTGAAAGAATGGCACGCTCTACCGCAAGAAGTCCTTACCAATTTTGCGGCCAACATGGGAGCACTTTGTAGAGTACATCATTGCCGTCCTTGGTGATCACACACCTTTTTAAGAACCATGATCCGCTTTTTGCAATGTCCAGTGGACCGTAATGAATCAGGATGACTTTAAGGTAATTACTGCCTTCGAACATTGTGTCATTTCTATTCGTCTCATTGCGTATTTCTTCCAGTTAACTTCTGGCCTATACTGTAGCAGTTCTCTCTAAGTGGGATCCAAGTTTCATCGTGCTATATTACTTGGCTGTGACACGCCATGTGAATGTTACTTTCGTCCTTACTTTTGACCACCAATGTAGGTATAATATAATATCGTGTCTGTGCTGTTACTAAGGTTAAAAGAGAAATTAGAGACGGTAAAATCCATACCGGTATTTAAGTTACAGATGACAGTCCTGCAGCATCTCTTACTACTATTCCATGCGTCGCAGCGGAGAGATTTCGTATTTAATCAGACACACTGGCGCACAGTCTGGCAGTTAGTAGTACCTGTACACTACCACTTCTCCTTCTTTTGCCATCCAAATGCTGATAATGAAAATTTCTTCCACCACGATTACTCTAACCTTCTACTTGATGATGGAGCACCATCCATCACATGTGACTTAGAACACAAGCATCGGACTGCATATCTAGAGTTTCGAATTTTTACGCCTGCGTGGTCCAACGGTAACCTTCGCTTCTTTCTGTAATTACTATATGTAAAAGTATGAGGCCGCACTGTGTTTCTGATTCCGCATTTAACTTCGCATGGTTTGAACAAAATACGAAGAGTTTAAAAAAGAACTCCCTAATTTGAATGTGTCCTAGAATCTGTACAGAGTGACATACACTATTCTAGTTTGTGGTGTCTGATTCATCAACTCTCCAAGTTTGGCTCCTCTGCAGCTGCAGGTCTGCTTGACCTTGAGATGGCACCAGTGCTGTTTTTTTTCCCTCTGTTCCTCCAGTTCAGTCCAGGCCTGTGTGCAGTGCAGTGCAGAGAAACTCAGCAACAATGTGTATTCCGCAACAGAAAGCGCAGTGTGTTATTTGGCTTGTGAAAACTGAGTCAGTTATGACAGTGCAACATAATTTTAGACGTCAGTATGGAGGTGAATCACCTACAGCATAAACTTTCCGTCATTGGCTAAAGTCTTTCAAGGAAACCGGTAGTGTTTTAAAAGAAAAATCACCAGGTAGACTGAGAACTTCTGAAGATGTTGTTGAACAGATCCGAAGAAGTCATTGGTGCCTACAGGTACTGTGTAGGATGTTGTGCGTAAAAGACTTAAGTTGTGTGCCTGCAAATTGCAACTGTTACATGAAACAAAACCTACTGATAAAATCGAAAGGTATGGTTTGCTGTTGACTTTCTACACAGAATTGATGATGATGTCAATTTTTTAAAAACGGTTCTCTATTCTGATGAGGCTACATTTCATGTCAGTGGAACAGTTAATCATCATAACAGCAGAATTTGGGGGGCAGAGCATCCACATGAAGTTATCAGCATCAACGTGACTCTCCCAAAGATAATGTCTGGTGCAGTTTGATGGAAGATCGTGTGAGTAGTCCTTTCATTTTTGTAAAAAAAAAAAAAAAAAAAAAAAAAAAAAAAAAAAAAAAAACAATAAACAGGACATTTACTGTGACATGTTGACAGAGTACTTCTTTCCCCAAATGGATGATACTGAGGCAGAAAATGAAGTGGCTCTGAGCACTATGGGACTTAACTTCGGAGGTCATCAGTCCCCTAGAACTTAGAACTACTTAAAACTAACTAACCTAAGGACATCACACACATCCATGCCCGAGGCAGGATTCTAACCTGCGACCGTAGCGGTCGCGTGGTTCCAGACTGTAGCGCCTAGAACCGCTCAGCTACCCCTGAGGCAGAAAAGGGGCTTGTGTTTTTCCAACAAGATGGCGCCCCACCTCATTACTGTAACCATATGTGTGTGGCTCTTGACAGTCGCTTTCCAGGAATGTGGATAGGTAGGACTGGCCCAATACCTTGGCCACCATTAATCCCAGATATAACCCCACTGGACTTTTTTCTTTTGGGTCCACATAAAAAATGTTGTGTACAGTGAAAAGATCAGAGACATCAATCATTTACGCGAAAGAATCGTCGTGGCGGTTGGGACAGTTACACCTGAAATGGTGAATACCTGACAAGAAGTGGAACATCATTTTGACGTGTGCAGGACAACAAATGGTTCAAATGGCTCTGAGCACTATGGGACTTAACATCTGAGGTCATCAGTCCCCTAGAACTTAGAACCATTTTAATCCTAACTATCCTAAGGACATCACACACAATCATGCCCGAGGCAGGATTCGAACCTGCGACCGTAGCAGTCGCGCAGTTCTGGACTGCAGCGCCTAGAACCGCGTGGCCACCGCGGTCGGCGACAACAAATGGATCCCACGTTGATGTCTACTAACATTAAACAAAACTTGAATTCTCTTTCATGATGTGTACTCACTGATGTAATTTTTCATTAATTTCCCCATTAAATTATATTTAAAATTAGGGAGTTCTTTATCAAACACCCTGTATAATATATCGTACAGTCACCTTTGTCAACAAATATTCCCCAACTCTCATTCAACAATCAATATCAACCATACTGGTAGTCAATTGGATTTCTTCATAAAACATTTGTTCCCATTCCTTGAGAGATGTTGATGGAGAGTAATGACCATTAATTGCTCTCCCAGTATAGACCACAATGGCTCAATAACATTTAAATCTGGAAACTGACGAGGTCTTTTCTGTGAACAATGTCTGCTCCATTGAACTGACATGGTCGGCTGGAAGGCTTTCAATGAGCATACCAGTTACCATTCGTACCACTGTAACCATAGCATGCACAGAAAACCTCGATACGGCTATCCAAACAATCATGGAACATCTGCCACATTCCACATTTGGAGGAAAACGACCTTGATTGTGCAATTATCCTGCTTTTTCTCCATGCATAAACACACTAGGCAGATGGTAATGAACAGTGTGAAAGCACACTCATCGGGTGACATCACACGGTTGCCACTGGTCAATAGACTAGGTTTTATGTTCCTTGCACTACTGAAACCCCTTCTTGTCATTCACATGCTGTACAAAAGGACTAGAAATAACATTTCATCCATGATGATATTTTTCATGTGCCACTGTTCCTGTTGGTATTTTATTCTCTAAGCCGGAAATGAAAAGGAATCAGAGAAGCTGTAATAGAAAGAAAAATTAATATGAACAAGACTATGATGGATTCACTGACAGAAATTCAGAAATCGATATCAATGTCATTAAGCAAGGGGCAACAGTCTAGATGATTGACTAATCTGGCCTTGTAACACTAACCAAAACGGCCTCGCTGTGCTGGTACTGCGAACGGCTGAAAGCAAGGGGAAACTACAGCTGTAATTTTTCCCGAAGGCATGCAGCTTTACTGTATGGTTAAATGATGATGGCGTCCTCTTGGGTAAAATATTCCGGAGGTGAAATAGTCCCCCATTCGGATCTCCGGACGGAGGACGTCGTTATCAGGAGAAACAAAACTGGCGTTCTACGGATCGGAGCGTGCAATGTCAGATCCCTTAATCGGGCAGGTAGGTTAGAAAATTTAAAAAGGGAAATGGATAGGTTAAAGTTAGATATAGTGGGAATTAGTGAAGTTCGGTGGCAGGAGGAACAAGACTTTTGGTCAGGCAAATACAGGATTATAAATACAAAATCAAATAGGGGTAATGCAGGAGTAAGTTTAATAATGAATAAAAAATAGGAGTGCGGGTAAGTTACTACGAACAGCATAGTGAACCCATTATTGTGGCCAAGATAGGCACGAAGCCCACGCCTACTACAGTAGTACAAGTTTATATGCCAACCAGCTCTGCAGATGACGAAGAAATTGAAGAAATGTATGAGGAAATCAAAGAAATTATTCAGATAGTGAAGGGAGACGAAAATTTAATAGTCATGGTTGACTGGAATTCGGTAGTAGGAAAAGGGAGAGAAGGAAACATAGTAGGTGAATATGGACTGGGGCTAAGGAATGAAAAGAGGAAGCCGCCTGGTAGAATTATGCACAGAGCACAACTTAATCATAGCTAACACTTGGTTCAAGAATCATAAAAGAAGGCTGTATACATGGAAGAAGCCTGGAGATACTGACAGGTTTGAGATAGATTATATAATGGTAAGACAGAGATTTAGGAACCAGGTTTTAAATTGTAGGACATTTCCAGGGGGCAAATGTGGACTCTGACCACAATCTATTGGTTATGAACTGTAGACTAAAACTGAAGAAACTGCAAAAAGGTAGGAATTTAAGGAGATGGGATCTGGATAAACTGACTAAACCAGAGATTGTACAGAGTTTCAGGGAGAGCATAAGGGAACAATTGACAAGAATCAGGGAAAGAAATACAGTAGAAGAAGAATGGGTAGCTTTGAGGGATGAAGTAGTGAAGGCAGCAGAGGATCAAGTGGGTAAAAAGACGAGGGCTAGTAGACATCCTTGGTAACAGAAGAAATATTGAATTTAATTGATGAAAGGAGAAAATATAAAAATGCAGTAAATGAAGCAGGCAAAAAGGAATACAAACGTCTCAAAAATGAGATCGACAGGAAGTGCAAAATGGCTACGCAGGGATGGCTAGAGGACAAATGTAAGGATGTAGAGGCTTATCTCACTAGGGGTAAGATAGATACTGCCTACAGGAAAATTAAAGAGACCTTTGGAGAAAAGAGAACCACTTGTATGAATATCAAGAGCTCAGATGGAAATCCAGTTCTAAGCAAAGACGGGAAAGCAGAAAGGTGGAAGAAGTATATAGAGGGTCTATACAAGGGCGATGTACTTGAGGACAATATCATGGAAATAGGAGAGGATGTAGATGAAGAAGAAATGGGAGATATGATACTGCGTGAAGAGTTTGACAGAGCTCTGAAAGACCTAAGTCGAAACAAGGCCCCGGGAGTAGACAACATTCCATTAGAACTACTGACGGCCTTGGGAGAGCCAGTCCTGACAAAACTCTACCGTCTGGTGAGCAAGATGTATGAGATAGGCGAAATTCCCTCAGACTTCAAGAACAATATAATAATTCCAATCCCAAAGAAAGCAGGTGTTGACAGATGTGAAAATTACCGATCAATCAGTTTAATAAGCCACAGCTGCAAAATACTAACGCGAATTCTGTACAGACGAATGGAAAAACTTGTAGAAGTCGACCTCGGGGAAGATCAGTTTGGATTTCATAGAAATATTGGAACACGTGAGGCAATACTGACCCTACGTCTTATCTTAGAAGCTAGATTAAGGAAACGCAAACCTACGTTTCTAGCATTTGTAGACTTAGAGAAAGCTTTTGACAATGCTGACTGGAATACTCTCTTTCAAATTATGAAGGTGGCAGGGGTAAAATGCAGGGAGCGAAAGGCTATTTACAATTTGTACAGAAACCAGATGGCAGTTATAAGAGTAGAGGGACATGAAAGGGAAGCGGTGGTTAGGAAGGGAGTGAGACAGAGTTGTAGCCTTTCCCCAATGTTATTCAATCTGTATATTGAGCAAGCAGTGAACGAAACAAAGGAAAAATTCGGAGTAGGTATTAAAATTCATGGAGAAGAAATAAAAACTTTGAGGTTCGCCGATGACATTGTAATTCTGTCAGAGACAGCAAAGGACGTGGAAGAGCAGTTGAACGGAATGGACAGTGTCATGAAAGGAGGGTATAAGATGAACATCAACAAAAGCAAAACGAGGATAATGGAATGTAGTCGAATTAAGTCGGGTGATGCTGAGGGAATTAGATTAGGAAATGAAACACTTAAAGTAGTAAAGCAGTTTTGCTATTTGGGGAGCAAAATAACTGATGACGGTCGAAGTAGAGAGGATATAAAACGTAGACTGGCAACGGCAAGGAAAGCATTTCTCAACAAGATAAATTTGTTAACATCGAGAATTGATTTAAGTGTCAGGAAGTCGTTTCTGAAAGTATTTGTATGGAGTGTAGCCATGTATGGATGTGAAACATGGACGATAAATAGTTTGGACAAGAAGAGAATAGAAGCTTCCGAAATGTGGTGCTACAGAAGAATGATGAAGGTTAGATGGGTAGATCACATAACTAATGAGGAGGTATTGAATAGGATTGGGGAGAAGAGAAGTTTGTGGCACAACTTGACGAGAAGAAGGGATCGGTTGGTAGGACATGTTCTGAGGCATCGAGGGATCACCCATTTAGTATTGGAGGGCAGCGTGGAGGGTAAAAATCGTAGAGGGAGACCAAGAGATGAATACACTAAGCAGATTCAGAAGGGTGTAGGTTGCAGTAGGTACTGGGAGATGAAGACGCTTGCACAGGATAGAGTAGCATGGAGAGCTGCATCAAACCAGTCTCAGGACTGAAGACCACAACAACAACAAGCAAGAGGTTAGAATAAGATGTCCGACAAGGTTGTCTTCTCCCTCCATTTTTATTTATTTATAGAAACTGCAATACAAACAATGAAATGTTGAGCCAAAGTGATCAAAATTAATGGAGAACAAATATATTATATGCAATTTGCTTGCAATATACACGGTCCAGGCACATCAATGTGACCATCGCCTATATTTGACGTCAATGTGCAATAACCACTCAGAGACGGAAGGTGACAGCACTAGCAGTGGAAGGTATATAAAACACTTCGGGAGGACGCGGAATACATTGTCGCAATGCAGAAACGGAGTGATTTATCTGATGTCAAAAGAGCGTAATCGTTGTCTTTGGGGCAAACAGTGTAGCATTTCCGAGACGGCTAAATTTGTCAACCGTTTGTATGTCGTTGTGGTTAAAGTGTACTGTGCATGGAAAAATGGTGCTATTCAACACTGGCGCCGAGGCAGCTGTGGCCCATAGATGACAGGGGTGTACGACAGCTGCGGAGATCGGTACGGGCGAATAGACGTGCAATTGTTGAGCAACTGACCACCCAGATGAACCGAGGCACTACCAACAGTGTCTCCTCAACCACTGTTCAGCGAACGTTGCTATGCATGGGCCTTCACAGCAGGCGCCTGGTTCTCACACCCATGCTGACTGTTGTTCATCGGCGGTGAAAGTTGGAATCTGCACGCCAGTACCGCAACTGAAAGTCCACTGAATGGTGACAGGTGGGCTTTTCACATGAATTGCATTTTATGCTACATCAGAAAGTTGGCCATTGGCGTGTATGTCATGAAATGCCTGAAAGCAAATCCCCTGCAACAATCGCCGGAAGGATTCAGGCCGGAGGAGGGAGCTTTAGGGTCTTGGGAATATTTCGTGGCATTCCCTGGGTGATCTCGTCATTCTGGAAGGCACAATGGATCAACACAAGTATGCATCTATCCTTGGGAACCACGTTCACCACTACATGCAGCTTGTTTTTCCTCAGCAAAATGTCATCTACCAGTAGAACAATGCAACGTGTCATACTGCTCACACTGTATGTGTGTTGTATAAGGAGCACTAGGGTGAGTTTATCGTACTCAACTGACCACGCAACTCCCCAGCGTTTAACCCAATCGAGAACCTGTGGGATCACCTCCACTGGGCTGTTCGCACCAAGGATACACAATCGAGAAGCCTAGTGCAGCTGGCCACGCTGCTGGAGTCATCACAGCTACACATCCCTGTCGGTACCTTCCAAAACCTCACTGACACTCTTCCTTTAAGTCTTGCAGCGGTCTGTGGTGCAAAACTGTTCAGCCTTTTGACATGTGGTGACATTAATTTAATTGGACACTGTACAAGATTTAGCAGATTCTGAAGAGGACAGTTGCTTTGGAGAACCACTACCTGAAAATAAACACAAACAAGACTAAAATAATGGTGATGGATACATCAAAGAGACAAGTGAGGACGAACATGGAGATTGCAAATACAATGCTAGTGCTTATAATGAATTTTCCTACTTGGGAAGAACAGTAACAGTTGATAACTGAAGTAGACTACAATGGATACTGAAAGAACTGCAATGACCAAACAACCCTTCAGAATAAGAATAATTTATAAACAAACAACCGCTTTCATACTGAAACGGCACATTTATTTGGAGCATTTTAAGCTATAGATGTGAAGTTTGGACTCTGGGGAAACGGAACAAAATTAGAAGCTAAAGAGATATGGGTATGGATAAGAGTCACGTAAACATCCTGAACCGAAATAAAATCCAATGAACAAATACTGAAAGAAATTAAAGAGAAAATGTTAAGCCCTATTGATTAATACAATACAGAGAAGGAAACTAAATTAAGTGGACACATCACGGTTTCATTAAAATTGTCTTCGAAAATAAACTTCTAGGGACAAAATCGATAGGAAGACACAGAAACCATTACAAAGTGTTATCAGTGGAATGAACTGCAACCAAATAGTACAGATGGTAATGAAATGGATATTTAGATCAGCTTTCACTTTTACAACTGAATTCCTCGTATCAGACTTTTAACCATCTTTATGCCCTCCTGTCTCTATAACTAAGTTTATATTGTATTTCAGTAATTTGTTTAGCAGACGAACTTTCCCCTTGAATTCAACACACTGGATATTCTTAGTACACCGAGACTTTCAATTATACACCGAGACTATTGTTAATGGTTATAAATTCGGGTAAATTTCTACAATATGACTTTCATCACTTATTTACCAGTGGACAAAACTTCAGTTTCCCTCTTCCGAAGTCGGCCGGAGTGGCCGAGCGGTTCTAGGCGCTACAGTCTGGAACCGCGCGACCGCTACGGTCGCAGGTTCGAATCCTGCCTCGGGTATGGATGTTTGTGATGTCCTTAGGTTAGTTAGGTTTAAGTAGTTCTAAGTTCTAGGCGACTGATGACCACAGCAGTTAAGTCCCATAGTGCTCAGAGCCATTTGAACCATTTGAACCTCTTCCGAAATTGTCGAGTACTATATAACAATGCAGCGACCATAGATATGCTTAAGCGCATATGAAAATGAAACAAATGACGGTGACGTCATTTCAAACAAGAGAAAACAAACTCCAGAAATGAGACGTTTGCACCAAGGAGGTTATGCCCTTTTCTGCAACCCATGCAGGTCTCCCTGTATTCTCGGGTCAGACATAACAGCTTACCACCCCCTTTTATGGCCAACCACCCACCACTTTTTGTTATTGTCTGGCGAGTAGCATAAACGCACTACGTTTACATGCGATACATCTTCCGAAAAACGAAAACAGAATTTCGAAAACCGTTTTTTGCTGTCATGTTTACATACGTCTGAAGCGGATTTGCTAGCCCAGTTCAATATGGCCCCTGATTTAGCCAGCACAATCGCTATTTCTCTTCAATTAGACGATATGTAAACAGCTTTAGTCTAATATTTCTACTTATTCTTAACTGTACAAAAAGCCACTCCGCCCACATTAGCCGAAAATTTTTATAAACAAGACGAATCCTGACAGCCCAAGCACATTTCAAATCCGGCTGTGTTTACGTGGGAGCGAAAATCGCTTGCGGAATTGGAAAACCGGCAACTAGCAACAGGTTTCCAGAATCGATTTTGAAGTGTTTACATGACCACCCAGAAGCGGTATTGCAAAATCGGTTTATGAAATGCGCTTTTGGGAGCCCCATGTAAATGGGGTGACTGTAGTGCAAAACTTTACGACCCGTCTTCTGCTAGCATGCGGCAGCGCATGCGCAAACACACACAGCAGTTGGCCTGGGCGCGGTTTACGGTCCAGTTAATTCGGGATGGCGGGCAGCGACCGTCGCCTTCGCCACGCGGCGTTGCGAGACCCGCCGGGCTTGCCAACTGTCTGCTCGCTACTACAAATAGCCGCTCCCAGACCGTCCGAAATATAATGCGCGCACTCCCCTAGCCGTGAAATAAAGACGGCCGTTGTCTACATTGTGTCCACGAGCTTTCCGTCTTCGCGTTTTCACAGATGTCTCATACACACACATGATCAAACTCCTTTTTCTCCTGTTCAGTTTTATGACGTGATGCCACATTTGTCCAGGGGTATGGAGCTCAGAGAACAACAGAAAATTCTCGAGAGACAATAACAATAATTATGTTACGGCACAGTTACTTACAAGTAAAAGAAATTGTTTTTCACTGAATGGATTATAAAACGCAACAGTAGGATCACAATACCTCCCAACACATCTTACTTTTTTTTTTGTAACTTGATATTTTCACTATAATTATACATTTTGATTAAAATAACTTTCTGACTGACTTTTTTGAGGGTCAAGTAATAGGGGCCAACCATCACCATGCCAACTGTGGTACTTTCACAAGCAGGGCTGGTTGCATACTGACAACACAGACCCTCTGGTACAACCTGTCAATCACAGAATTATTTTATTCGAGTTGTAAGCAGTAGCATGAGTTGATATTTCTACAGTCAGTTCCCTTTTGTGACTTACCGGTACTGTTTTCTGTTAAGTTTTTCTCTTTATTTCTTTCTTGGGGACTCTGTCCCACTTCAACATGGTTTTACTATTGATTTGGCAGTGTTAGTGGCAAAGGGTGGCCGGATGCCCTTCCTGCCACCATTCGCCATTCGAACCCCCTCGCGCCCCCCCCCCCCCCCCCCAGGACAGAATTAGTGTACCCCAGCTGTGTCCATCTAGTGTAAGGCATGGAATAGTGCGAGTTTTCAAATGCCTGCAAGCCATCTGAGGCGGAATGTGGGGACCAGCCCAGTATTCACCTAGCGGGGTGTGGAAAACCACCTAAAAACCATATCCAGGCAGGCCGGCATACCGGCCCTTGTCAGTAATCTGACAGGCGGATTCAATCTGGGACTGCACGCCTACCCGAGTCCAGGAAGCAGCGCATTAGCGCTCTCGGCTACCCTGGTGGGTCTGTTGGGTTTTAGCTTGAACTAATTGATGACGTACTGATTTCGCTTTTGCTGAGATGTTTGACCTACATTTGATTTTTATTTCGTACTACCTACTCTGCAATAGTGATATCAACATTCTTGTCTTATAGTGACCTCTAAAATCAGAGCTAACTATCATACCAGTGTGGCAGAGCGCCAGTTCCTCCCTCTTCAATTTTTGCAAAGGACGGAATACTTCACACTCATAAGAAACTGAATTAGAGACAGTCTATCAAGTAGCATCCTCTCTCACCTTCATGGCATTGGCAAAGTGCATTGGCATAGAAATTGTGTCCTGAATAGAATCAAAATCAGATGATTTTGAATCCACATAATCAAACCCTTTCATGTCTATGGAATATTTCGCAAACATTCTGACACAACTCAATCTGCTGAAAGTGCAGGTTTTTAACACACAAATATGTCACAACATGTGCAATGACTCACCAGTCCAGATAGCCTTTTCCCATGCCCTGAGCATCCAGTGGCAGCATTCATATTCCTATGCTAATCTCTGTGCCATGTGATGTGTGTTCAATTGGCTTCTGTAGCCCACGAGGAGATGATTCTGAATGCCAACAGTCAACGCATTGCCTCACAGAAACTCAGTATTCCACTCACCATGGCTTCGAAAGTGGCCTTTCTTCAACTACAATTACTGTCTATATTCAGTTGCTCATGAGATTACGGTACATACTGTCTAACCACATTTTCCTGTTTGATAGTAAGACAACTGTGTAATAACTGAAGCTATCACAACATGTACAATGATTCCCTATTGGTGACATGGTATGCGCCAGCAAGAAGTGTTCAGTTTCCTGATACTTTGTGTAAGCACTTCAATTTGTCCATGAATTCAATGTGAAAACACTTGTTAACGAATAATGTGAGTACTGGTATGTTTCAATTTATAGTTAAAAACTGTGGCAATTTCTACAATTCAAGATGGCTGGATTGGCTGCATCACACACAGAATGCATCAGTGTTCCCTCTCGGTGAATATTTTGGACTTTTGGGCAGAGACAGAAGTTGAACATGGTAACTGAACTTAACTCAAAATCTCACAGTGTGTTAACATTACATTGAATAAAGATATCTGTTGCTATTAATAGAAACACAAGAAAAGCCTATGTGCAGATTCTACGTAAATCTCTACACGATGTTCCACATTGCTACAGAGGAAAAAAAAATATCGACTGAGGGAAAAATTTATGTATTTGCAAATTTTTTGACAGTAGTATGGGGGAGTGTGATGGATGACATGGTTATTATCCTGACTGGTGGCATGTGAGCCAGGGCAGGGGGGGAGGGGGGGGGAAGGCGTAAAGGTCATTTTTTAAGGATTTTCTTGAACAACTAGAAAACTGTAGCTTGTAATGAAAATTTTTCCCAGTACAAAAGTGAACTACACTAATTTTCTTACAAAAAGGTCCCATTCATTTTTTTCTGTATGACTAACAATTTCTGAGTTGCAGGGAATGGAAAAATTACAGATGATTAAAAATAATATTTTAATGGTATAAAACTGACACCTGTTGTTAAATGAAGTGAGTTGGGAACAACTATTAAATGTTTGTACCATGTCTAGGTGCAGTAGAACCAAATTAAGTGATAAGCTGTGTTCTGGGGGTTCAACGGGTTGGGAAGATGAGAGTCAAAGCTACAAGCATGAGGGAAAGTTAGTTGCTAAATTGTGGTCTTGCACTTTCCTCCTTAATAAGATGGCAAAATGAAGAGTGAGCAAGGAATTCCCCAATGTCTCTACTGCACTAAGTGACAAAAAGCAACAACAGGTTATTTCACAAAGTCATACCAGTCCTTCCACCAGTTGCGTTATGAATCACTTGAGATGTGGTACGCAGACACTCCCAGTTAGGAGATGTTTATTTGCCACAAAGTATATTAACACTACTCTGAATACACATATGAGTTGCCAATAACACAAATGCAAGAAAAGCATATCAACAGATTCTACTTAACTCTCTGTTCAATGTTATACACCGCTACAGGAGAAATTGGTTTTTTGTCATCCTGTGAGGCACTTGTAGCATTCTTCTGGGAAAGGTGACTTCCTCCACAATGAGCATTGCTCACTTTTCATCTTACAGGCAGACTATACCTCCTCAGCATTTTCTGCCCAGTTCTCTTACTCAGGTAGGCAAAATAACTCCATTGAGCTCATGTTTGTATAATGGAGTTATTTTCACTTTTTTTATGAGAGTACTTACTTGCAGTTGTGATATGAGCTTTTATGTAAAATATATTCCTATAAACAATGGGTGAGTGAGCTATGTAGTGTTGGTGGGAAAGGGACTGGATTGATGCTGTCTGTCATTGACAGTATATTGTAAAGCTGTATAATTGTGTTGTAGTCACTTGGTGGTGAATCAATGAATGACCAGAAAGTTACTACACCTAACTCACAATTAATTATGTTACTAGTAGACTGCATAAATCTCTTCCATTCAGAAATTACTGGCACTTTATATCTTGCAAGGCGAGTGTCAATATGTCTGATGGAATAAGACTGATGATGTTTCAATCTAGGAGAGTAATCTGCTGTAATTCATTGCTTGATTTGTGTTAAAATATCTTAAATTCCATAACATCTAGGTGGCCTACTTCTTTTACAGAGCAAGCCAACTGTTGTCTGTGGCCCTCTTCAGATGTTTGAAGAGCTGAGGGTCCGGTGATGCAATTGACACCCTCAAGCTGCAAAAAGTATTCCTGTAGTGGAGACAATGAAGTTGTTATTACCAAGCACATATTGACAGCATACTACATTTGGTGCAGGCTCTTCAGCATGGTGGACAGTCGACAGCTCCAGTTGTTGAGCTTTTTTACATAACACATCATTTAACAACTGCAAGTAAATATTCACTTAATAAACTGAAAATAACTCCACTATATAAACACAGACTCAGTGAACTAGTTTTATCTACTCACATGAGAAAACTGGACAAGAAATGCTCTGGAGGTACACTCTGTCTGTAAACTGTAAAACAAGCAGCACTCATAATGAGGGGAAGTTGTCTCTTCCAGAAAAACCTTACAATGACCATACAGTATGAATAAAAATCAATTTCCCTCTAGCACTGTAGAACAGTGTGTATGTAAATTATGTCTGAAGGTGTTTCTTCTGTTACTATTATTAGCCATTCATACTTGTATTACACATAGTGTTAATACACTTTGTGGTAAATAATCCCCACCCCCCCCCCCCACCCCAATGTCTGCATACTCCATCACCAGTGATCCATAATGTGACGCAAAAGGGCTGGTATAACTTTGTGAAACATCCTGTAGCTGCTTTTTGTCACTTTGTGTGACAAAGAGAATGCTCACTCTTCATTTTGCAGACCTATGAACAAGGACTTTCATGACCACAATCCAGTGACCTACCTTCCTTCATGCTTTTAATGTTTACTGCAGCCTTTCTCTCTGTTGCACCCACAGAACACACTTTATCCCTTAATACAGTTCTACTGCACTTAGATGTGGTACAAACATTTAACATTTGTTCTTACCTCTGGTTATTTATATATATGTTCGTATTAATCAGCTAAGGCAAGTGTAAAATAGTACATAGCAGTTTAACAACTGTTAGCTACTAATTAATTAATTAATTCATTTATTTATTGAGCATCCATTTTATCATATACAATGATATAGGAGTTGTCATGTTACATTATATGAGTTTGTAATTATACAATAAATTAATAACATAGGCCTATGGTGGTAAAACATATGTAAATATATGTCTCATGCAGTGTATAGTAGATAATAACAACACAAACAATAATTAATTATTTATAGTGCATACTATTTCATACATTTGTTTTTCAGATATGACTTATCATTATCATTGACCACTCTAGTAGAGAATAACAGAACAAACAATAATTAATTAATTATAGTGTGTACAGGCAGACTATTATCATACATTTGTTCAAATATGAATTATCGTTATCATTGACCACTATGTCACTATGTTCTGAAAGTCCTTGTACTTTGTAACACTGTAAAAACATTCTCTTAATAACGTTTTTAAGCTCATTTTTAAAAATGTAAAACTTTTCTATATTTTTGATGCTTGAGGGAAGAGCACTAAAAAGGATTTTGGGGTGATATATTGCACTTTTGTGATATTGGGCTGTTTTGTGTGTTTCTCTGTGGAAATCATTCCTGTGTCTTGTTGGGTAGTCATGGCACTCACTATTTAAAGAAGAAAATTGGGAGTGAGATTTGAAAAGCAGATACTTTCGTAGATATATAAAGATGGAAGTGACATTATTTGTAATTCTTTGAAAATTTCCCTGCAGGGCTCTCTTGGTGCAGCCCCTTTCATTATTCTTAATGCTCATTTTCGAATAATGAATGACCAGTTTGCCAGACTTGAATTACCCCAAAATAAGACACCATACCGCAATAGACTATGCATAAGAGCACAAGAAGCACATATTACTGTTTTTTCACTGCAACAGTTTTTCAGCATTCTGAGTATATAGCAGCATTTACTTAGCTTTTTATTGAGCATTCAATATGTTTATCCCACTTTAGATGCTCATCTAACCAGATACCTAAAAATTTTGTGTTTGAAGTTTGTAAAATCTTCTGTTCACCAAGTTTCAAAACTACATTGGGCTTTACTTTATTCGATACATGGCTGAAATTCATCCATACTGTTTTTTTCTCATTTACAAATAAACAGTTATCTCTAAACCATTTTCCTGCTTCTTCTTTTGTTATTTATACTTTGTGTTGCAAGTCAGTCTCATTTTGAGCTTTAATAAAAAGACTTGTATCGTCCGCATACAATACAGCATTAGCTAGTGTTAAACAGTTTGATAGGTCATTTATGAAAATCAAGAACAAGAGAAGTCCCAGCACAGAACCTTGTGGCACTCCATTACTAACTGTCTTATATTCTGAAAAGTAAGAGGTTCCTTCGCGAACTATTTCTACTTTCTGGTATCTGTCTGTTTCTTAATGTTGTTGATGTATTCATTAACTTGTTGCATGTCCATTAAGGTTTTACTCCACCACTGGATCTACGAAACATAATAAATGAATGTCTACATTTGCCTGTAAAAGTGTCAAGTAACATTTTTCTGGAAGTTACTTTGACACAACCATATACACAGAATAAGCTTCATGACTTACTGGATCAGAAACTAATTTTCGTTGTTCCATCTCCTAATGTTTCCTTGCTCCCTGCAACTATAATTAACAACATTGCAATAACAATGACACACATTCAAGTAATTTGTTGCAGATCCCTATTTGCAATAATGTGTGAGTTCCAAAATGCTATGACCACCCTGTGTTATATTGTCCCAAAAACTCTGAGGCAACTGTTAGCGCAGTACAATTCTGGATAGTCATATGCTATAAAAATATGTAATGTATACAAAGAAATCTATGAGTTCACACACTGTGAAACATACAGAATAAAAGACAAGGCTCCATGACATTAAAGTTCTGCTGCCTTTAGTTCATGTTAAACATGCAGTAGTGATGGTAAAATTGCAGGTTCACAACAGTGTGTTACTCATTCATGATTTCTTCCAGAATGCGGATTTTAAAGGTTTTCCATTCTGTGAAAGAAATATCTTTCACTATTCAGAATGAAAGAGCACCTATTAAAGAAGCTGACAAACTGAAATGGAAATTGGGCAATACTACAGTTCCAGCTAAGCTCCTGCAGCAGGAGCTGACTAAACAAATAAATCAGAATGAATGAAGTCGTCACCAACCAGTGCTGACATCCAGGCTGCTACAGCCTATTGTCTCTTCTAGGTTGTGGTATGTTTCTGTTGGAGAAGTGCTGGCCAGCAGACTCATTAATACTGTCCTGAATCAGACCCTCATTCTCAGATGCTCATCATCTTTCTCTGTACATTACCGTATTGTGGCATGTACTTGATGCCCAACACCATCATCTTCATCAGCTTTTAGCTTCCATGTGAACACCACTGCTATGCCAGTCATGTACCAAGGACTTTGTCTCCAGCAGCAGTAGGAGACCACCTGGGCTAGGAACTGTATGCAGAAGACTTGGCACCTTTGCACCACTAGTTGAGTATTTTCTGTTGGTGCTCTGCTTGTTTGAGCCTCAGCTAAGGGCTATCCAGTCTCTTTACTGTTATATACCTGTTCCTGAGGGCCTTCATCATAACTGATCATTGCCCAGTGTGGCCATATGCCTTCAACTTCAGCCATGCTGCATGTTACATTTTGAACAGCGTCCTTCCTGGTGTTGTACGAGGTGACCAAGAGTTGATTGATTGCCACAAGCTGTACCTAGCACACTTTGGTGGCAGTTTGATTGATGCTATTGCAAGCTGTGCTCCAAGCAAGCAGTTGTGGATCTTGGTGCCTGGTATTTTAATGAAGGAAATCCCTATTTCAAAAATTGAAGTAAAAAGTACAATAAGAAATATATTTTAAATGTGAGGATTTTGTAATATGTAGAACTAAAACAAATGTTTATAGTACTGGAGACTGAGCAGAGGTGATGTGTAAGGCATGTTGATGGGCTACTGGCATGATGGTTTGACAAAAGGAAAGTTTGCTCACAGCAGGGCATCTGAATCCTAAGAAGGATGACTTGAGTGGAAGCATAAAAAAAATGAGAAAGGCAAAATATAGGTCAAGACTACAGCTGGAAGCTTGTGCGGCATGTCAGGCTCACTTTCAAAGACAGGCAATATCCTCATGATGAGATCCATAATAGCAGAGTGAGGAGCAGAGATGGAGAGATTACGAAAACACTATGATAGCAATAGGAAATACGAATGTTTAACAATGTTTAGCAATGAGAAATATGATTAATTAACACAAAGTTTATTATATTCCACATTTAACATAACATGACTTGTAACAAATTAAATTCTTATTTTGCATGGTATAATACTGAATTAATTCATCTGATGGGGATTGGAACCACACTCCAGATGACTCCCTGTATATCAAGAGACTTCCTTTGAGTACAAAAGACTGCAGTGTCAAAATATGGAAGATTAAATATGTTTTGTAAATTGTGTTTTAAGTATATAAGATTGGTTGTGAGGTAAGGATGAGAAAGCATCAAGAATGAAGAGTGGTAATATAACAGATGCCACATAGATGGCACTTGTGGTGAAAAAATTGGGTTTGCAGTGGCACACTTCAGATGCTGTCTGCACTTGGTACATTTTTATCATGTCGTATCTGTCAATTACCTGTTATAAATCTCTCTGACTAATGGTCACCTTTAGAAACTGTTCGTAACACCATTCTTTTATGTTGTAATATTATTGAAGTCCATTAACCTTAATTAATGTTTTTATTAAATGTGGAAAAATATCATGATTTTCAACAAAGGAATCAGCAAAGGGGGTTTTCACCCATTATTTTTTAAGAATTTTACTGCCTATGAGAATTTTTCATTTTGAAAAAAAAAAAAAAAAAAGGAGGGAGAGATTGGGGGAAGTATAACATTTATGGCAAATGAGTATCCTGCAAATTGTAGTACTGTGCAATATACAGCAATCCCGACTATTTAGAAGACTTTTACGAAGTTGAATCATCCTGGTGCCAAGTTACAGAATCACATTTCACCTGATGACAGTATATTTACTTCCTTTTGGCTGAGGGAAGCAGAACCTTATAAGGCAGCAAGAATTTTCCTGGCACCTGATTGCTCAAAAGGTCTGAAGCAGAATTTGTCATTGTTGGAGAGCCACGTGGCAGCAGTGGGTAATGCACCTAAGGTCACTGTAAAGAATTTCACTTCAGATTCATTGATTATTTCATTAAAATAGTTAATTGCATCATAAGGCTACATTATAGGGGCAACAGGCAATGGCCAAAGTGAATGGTCGCATATGTGATGACTGTAGCCAATTGTTAAGAAATATTGTTTTATTAGCAGTGAATGGTCGCACATGTGATGTCTGAAGGCAATTCCATTTGCAAATGTAAAGTTTTGTTAATTGAATGACCTGCAAAGCAGATAACTTGGTTCACTAATCAGAATATTTATGAAAGAATGTTGTGAAGCAGTACTGGATTAGTGTTAGAAAATTATACGAGTGACAGACTGTGAAATCATTTGGTGTAATGATACGATGTGGTAACCATTATGTGGCAAGACTTATAGCATGAAATAAAAATAAGGCATCTGTGGAATATTAGTGACATGTCCTTCAGTGCAAAGTAGATCCTCGTTTTCCTATAATTTTAACCTAGCAGTGCCATTTCATAAACAGTCACAATCAAGCATTATCTTCTGCAACAAATGCAAGTGTTTCAAAGATGTGGTGAGCTCAAGAAACAGCACAAGGTGTCCCTGATAAACAACTACAGCCCTCCCGTGTATGGTCAGTCTGTTACATCTAGCTATTGGGCACGTCACTCCTTTAACACATTTGAGGCATTATACACCACTTGGCACACTTCGGTGGCAGCTCCTATTTCACCAACGGTCATTGCTGTTAATCGGAGCTGTCCTCAGAGGCAGCAGTTGCTGACCTCAGTACTCAGTATACTGTTAAACCATCTATGTCATCATGGGGCAATAGTCTCCTGCCTACTGCAATACCATCTCTATATTAAAATGAATAAAGGACTGTTGTATTTTATTACCAAAATGTTTAATAGATAACAAAAAAATCACAAATGAACTTACATCTTTAACCTACTTTTCTACATAGCCACCAATGTTCTCAACACATTTCTCCCAACGTGGTAGCAGTTTCAATAGTTTCTGTTTGTAGAAGTCCATTAGTTGGAGTACAGCCATCTGTGGACAGCTGATTTAACTTCTGTATCTGTTGAAAAGAGATGGTTGGCCAGGAATTTCTTCATGGGGCCAAATAGGTGAAAGTCTGATGGTGCAAGTGCTGAACTGTATGGTGGATGCTGAGCACCTCCCACCTAAAACTTGGGGATTTTCTCATGAACAGGAGCAGAAACATGGGGGCGAGTATTTTCATGAAGTTTGACACTGTCAGCATTAATGTTGTGGTGTTTGTCACAAACTGCATGATACAAATTATCCAAAGTTTTAAGGTAAGCTGCAGCATTCGCAGTGGTCCTGTGTTCAGCAAAGTCCACCAATAACACAACATGCATATCTGAGGACACTGGCACAAGCTATTTCCTAACAGATGGAGTCATTCTGAATTTTTTCATACTGGGTAACCAGCATGTTTGCACTACATAGTTGCCTGCTTGGTTCTGAATGTGTAATAGTACACCCACAACTCATCACAGTGCATAATGTGTTAAGTGATTGAAGCTTGCCATCATTTCCTGCCCCTCATGGCTGTCTGTCAGGTCCTTAGGCACCCTGTGAGCACTAACTTTACAAAATTTCAATATGTCTTGAACAGTACTGTACACCGCACCATGCAAAATGTTGAACTGCTGTGATAAAGTTCGCAGTTGCACATGTTGGTCATTCAAAATTACTGCCTCAATGGCACCGATATTCTGCAGGGTTGTAGCTGTTACTGGCTGCCTGGAGTGTGGCAAATCATTAAATGTTCACATGGTCCTCTTGGAAGGACGCACACCACCTGGATAAATTGCTCCAGTCCATATAGTTGTCCCCATACACACCATGTATGTCCCTGTGAATTTCACAGTTTATCCCCTTTGACCCTCAAATATCACACTACATTTCGCTGCTCTTCCCAAGTTGATGACAGTGACATGCGCACCATGTTCATTTCATAGTTCAGGCATCTCTAACTAGAGCTACACTTGAAAACAAAATACTCTCTGTAGTGCAAACTTCAAACTATATCATCATGAAAATTCAACATTCCGGCTGCAATACCAAGGGAGAAAAAATATTTGTGTGTTACTTTTCAATCCTCTGTCATAAGGAGGAGTGTTTCTTTAATGGCTCTCTGAATGATTCCAGTCATCAGTGCCTCAACAACCCACATCCATATGAGAAAGCGGGACTTTTTCCTGGCCTCCCTACAACTAATTCCTACACCACTGTTACGATCAGCTTAAGGGCCCCATCACTATTTTACACCCCTTTCATAGAGCACAACATGCTCTTTATGTGTCTTACATGTATTCATTTTTTACTGGAGATTTGTGCACATTATGCTGTGACTGATATGCTCTTGCTGGACCTATAGGCACGAATTCATGTCATGAGTTAACATTATCAGTATGCTTCAGCGTGGCAAGCACTCATGCATATCAGTAACACATTTGATCCTCCAAACTCAATCAAAGAGAAAATAAAAGAAACATAAAATTACTAAAGTGATCCTTGTACCCTGCTGGCCATTAAAATTGCTACACTGTTACGGATAATAGTCCAAATCTTAGCTGAATGGTCAGCACAGCTGATTCTCATGCTGAGAAGCTGGGTTCGATTCCCAGTACTGCCAGGGATTTTTCATGGGTGGGACTGGAACTGGTTGGACTCAGCCTCATTATGTTGCCAACAGAGGAGCTACCTGACCAAGTACTAGAGGCTTCAGGTCACAAAAAATGACAACAATTGAGAGAGCAGTGTGCTGCTCCCATGGCCCTCCATAATGCACCCAGTGATGCCTTTGGTGGTGGATGACACAGCGGTCAGTCAGCACCAATGGACCCGCCAGTAACTGTGGATTGAGCTTACATTTACATCAAGAATAGTAATTAAGGAAATTTTACTTATTGCACACATACAATATAGCAGGAAGAACACATCATTAAATTTGTAGGTGGTTTGGGGTTTACATGGGTGTGAAATTTAGTACACAAAGCTGACAATTCTGGCAGTAACAATAGCTCTGCACCAGTTTGGCACCGTTGAACTGAGTTTAGATGATAGATACGGATATGTCATTCCCTGTTGTTTCAACTCTGTCTCTGAGTTCATCATTCATAGTGGCACTGTTGAATTATGTTTTTTCGCAATAATGTCATGGAGAACTCAAAGACAGTGCACAGCTGCCAGCCTTGCCATGTAAGAACTGTAATGGCTGCTACACAGACAACAGCTTATCATGTTGTGAACATGAGGGCACCACATATTATGATGCCAGGTGATGTCTGTGCCCCTATGATTATGATGAATGCAATCTGTCAATATCTCTTCTCCTCAGAGGCTTCACACACAGGTATGTCCATCATTATGCTATGTGCAGAACCAAAACTCACCTGAAAGGATTACATGGTGACTCTACTGTAAGCAGTGTTCTTGTTGGATGCATCCCTAACTGCACACTTATTAGCTGCTATGTCAAAGGAAGCTGCAACATTTGTCGCATGCCGACAGTCCGTGGTTCTCCAGGTGTTGTCACACTGTCCGTGTCAATACTTGTCTTATTGCAAACAAACCCATTTGCAGATTCAAGGAACATGACATGACAGCACAATACCGCATGGCTGAGTGAACAATTTGTCTGTCCTCTAGAACATTAGTCATATGGGGCCATTGAGATCCTGCATAGCAGAGTGTATGGCCCTCCTACACCAATTGATTCCATATTTGCATGAGCCATGAGGTCCTGACTAATGTGAGCAGCAATAGTGTGATATGATACACCACACTCTTCTAGGCCATGATCCTGTTGTTTTTGAATTCTGACTGTGCTAGTAGGTGTTCCTCCTCCTTGCATGAGGCATAACATGATTTTTCACAAACAAGCAACATTCAAATGTGACTAGTGAATGAGAAATCTGCATTATAATATTTATTTATATACAGAATATAAATCTATCTACTGTGTGCTGTTGCTCTGCAATGCCAATAATTTTCATATCCAACCATGATAGTTTCAAATTTATTGCATGGAATCTTCATGGTGTTGTCATTTTAATGATTCATTCATTCCTGAATGTTATGAAAAAGGCAACACAGCCTATTTCAGTACTACCACACTCACTTATGAAAACAACCTAACAAGAAGGAGGAAAACTGGGTTTAACACCCTGTCGACATCGTCATTAGGGACAGAGTGCAAGCTCAGATATTGTCAAGGATGGGGAAGGAAATCAGCCAAGCTCTTTCAAAGGAACCATCCTGGCTTTTTGCCTTGAGCGATTTAAGGAAATCATGGGAAACCTAAATCTGGATGGCTGAATGCTGGTTTGAACTGTCAATCCCCCGAATGTATGTCCAGTGTGCTAACCACTGTGCCACCTTGCTCAGTCTAATAAGAAGAGAAAATTGCCTTTTTTTCAGAATAGAAAGCTTATTGTACATTAAATTCATTCACTGGTGCCTGAATGGATGCAGTCAGAAAGAACACTCAACTATTTTGTTCTACACTGCATCACTTGCTGGCTCTTCATTAGCATGAATGTTTGTAGAATACTGAAATCAATTTCGTTGTCAGAGCAGGAGATAAAACCACATATCTAACTCCTAGAGACAATGTTTCAAAACCTAGGGAGTTGAAGCATATATGTGCACTACAACACTAAATCTTCATTAAATTTCAATATCCATGGTTGTGAAGGGCAGAAAGCAGTGTCAGGCCTTCTTCCAGTATATCTATGGACAAGTCACTGTCTAATGTTGTTATCAAAACTCTCCAAAACTACTTGACTAACTTATTTCAAAATTGTTAGTAAACATTCAGATATATATAATGGCTATATACTTTTTTCAATGACAATGCACATGTTTTCTGCTATGTGACTGTGAAAAGGAAAATGCAGTGCTGTGAAAATGTGTGGTTTCATTTTCTTTCTTACAGTCAGTTTTAACTACGAAATCAGGGTGTATAACCCATTAGCCAGATTGTTTCTTATATATATATATATACAAAATTCTAGCTTTCGCAACCAACGGTTGCCTCGTCAGGAAAGAGGGAAGGAGAGGGAAAGACAAAAGGATATGGGTTTTAAGGGAGAGGGTAAGGAGTCATTCCAATCCCGGGAGCGGAAAGACTTACCTTAGGAGGAAAAAAGGACAGGTATACACTCGCACACACACACATATCCATCCGCATATACACATACACAAGCAGACATTTTTTTGCCTTTACAAATGTCTGCTTGTGTCTGTGTATATGAGGATGGATATGTGTGTGTGTGCGAGTGTATACCTGTCCTTTTTTCCTCCTAAGGTAAGTCTTTCCGCTCCCGGGATTGGAATGACTCCTTACCCTCTCCCTTAAAACCCATATCCTTTTGTCTTTCCCTCTTTCCTGACGAGGCAACCGTTGGTTGCGAAAGCTAGAATTTTGTGTGTATGTTTGTGTGTCTATCGACCTGCCAGCGCTCTTCTTTGGTAAGTCTCATCATCTTTCTTTATATATATATATATATATATATATATAAAGATGATGTGACTTACCAAATGAAAGTGCTGGCAGGTCGACAGACACACAAACGAACACAAACATACACACAAAATTCAAGCTTTCGCAACAAACTGTTGCCTCATCAGGAAAGAGGGAAGGAGAGGGAAAGACGAAAGGATGTGGGTTTTAAGGGAGAGGGTAAGGAGTCATTCCAGTCCCGGGAGCGGAAAGACTTACCTTAGGGGGAAAAAAGGACGGGTACACACTCGCACACACACACATATCCATCCACACATATACCGACAAAGGTAAGTCTTTCCGCTCCCGGGACTGGAATGACTCCTTACCCTCTCCCTTAAAACCCACATCCTTTCGTCTTTCCCTCTCCTTCCCTCTTTCCTGATGAGGCAACAGTTTGTTGCGAAAGCTTGAATTTTGTGTGTATGTTTGTGTGTCTGTCGACCTGCCAGCACTTTCATATCTAAAAACAAAGATGATGTAACTTACCAAATGAAAGTGCTGGCAGGTCGACAGACACACAAACGAACACAAACATACACACAAAATTCAAGCTTTCGCAACAAACTGTTGCCTCATCAGGAAAGAGGGAAGGAGAGGGAAAGACGAAAGGATGTGGGTTTTAAGGGAGAGGGTAAGGAGTCATTCCAGTCCCGGGAGCGGAAAGACTTACCTTATATATATATATATATTATTATTATTATTAGTGAATGTCCCCATGGGAGAACGATAAGCAGGTGATTAACATTTCTTAATGTTCTTCTTATTTTCCCAGTATTTCTTCATTGCCTCCCCAAAGGCCTTCTTCCTTTCTTCGGTCCACTTTGGTCGGAAAGGTTTAGATTCCGTCTCTGGAGTAAACTTCCACTTGTCGATTTTTCTTCTGAATGTATCCCGGTCTGATGTGTTTGTTATGTCAATTTTTGCCTTTTTCAAATCCTTCTTAACTTCAGTTACCCAGGGTATTGTTGCCTTAAGTGATGTCATATAGTCCAATAGACGTTTAGTTAACCTGTTTCCAGGTAATCTGTCTATATGTCCATAAAACTTCATCCGCCTCTTCCTGATATCTGCCTCGATGTTTGATATTTTTTCGGTTGTCTCGGTAGTCTGCAGCCTGTATCCATCTTGTGTGTATCGTGGTCCTAGGATTTTTCTAATAATTTTTCTCTCTACTTTCTTAATTTCGTGTAAATCTAATTTTCTATTCAGGGAGAGTGTTTCACTTGCATATGTGACTGTTGGTTTGATGACTGTGTTGTAGTGTCTGATTTTAGTGCCTTTTGATAGACATTTCTTGTTATATATATTTTGAATAAGTCCGAATGCTTTCTTGATTTTCTGTAATCGGTTTTTTTGTGCTATTTTCTCAAGTCCTGTTGGTTCAATAACTTCACCGAGATACTTAAAGTGCTTGACTCTAGTTATTTCACCATACTTTGTTTTTAGTTTCGAAATATCTAATTTTGAGCAGATGAATTCTGTCTTCTCAAAGGAGATTTGCAGGCCAACCTTCTCAGCACATTCTTTAAGTGTCTCAATTTGTTTTACTGCTGTTTCTTCACTGTCAGTTATAATTGCCAAGTCATCTGCAAACGCTAAATAAGGGATGTTCAATTTTCCTTTACCTCTTCCTAGTTCAATTGGCTTCCACAAGCTTTGTTTCCTTAGTGTTACTTCCCACTCTTTCATAACTTTGTCCAAAACTATATTGAATAATAGTGGTGAGATCCCATCTCCTTGTCTTACTCCTGTTTTAATTGAGAATGGTTCCGAAATTTCCCCTCTGAATTTAATTTTTGATTTGGTTTCTGTTAGTGTTTGTTCAATTAGTTTTCGGGTTTTAGTGTCTAGGCCTCGTTCTTCGAGAATGTGACATAGAGACTGTCTGTCTATGGAATCGTATGCCTTTTTGAAATCAACGAATGTGCAGATTATTGGTTTTGACCTGATTGCTTTAATCTTTAAAATAGTTTTAAGGTTGAATATCTGTTCCGGGCATGATCTATTAGGACGAAAGCCTGCTTGGTAGTCTGAAATTGTATGTTCTAGTTGTTCTTGTGCCCTCTTTAGGAGACATGCAGATAGAATTTTGTAGGTAACTGGTAAAAGTGAAATGCCTCTGTAGTTGTTTACGTCTGATCTCTCTCCCTTTTTGTGCAATGGGTGAATTAGTGCACACTTCCACTCCTCTGGGATATTTTCTGTCTGCCAAATTTCTTGGATGATGCTAGTGATCTCTTTTAACGAATTTGGACCAAGGTTTTTCAGTAGTTCAGCTACAATTCCATCTTCTCCCGATGATTTATTGTTTTTGAGTTTTCTAATGTGACTATAAATTTCTTCTTGAGATGGTGGTGGTGAAGTCTCATTCGTGTGTTCTGGTTGTAATCTGGGGAATCTTGTACTTGGTTGTGGGCAATTTAGGAGTTGTGAGAAATATTTAGCTAGTTCTTGGCAATTTTCTTTGTTAGTTAGTGCCAATTTTCCATTCTGTTTCCGGAAGCAGAGATTTTGTGGAGTGTATCCTTTGATTTGATTTGCGAATATTTTATAAAAATCTTGAGTGTTGTGGTTCTTAAAGTTTTCTTCAATTGTGTTTAGTTGTTCATTAAGGTATTTTCTTTTAGTTTGTCTAAGTATTTTAGCTGTTTGTTTTCTCACTTTGAAAAATGTTTGTTGTGTGGTTTCTGATTTGTCACAATTGTAATTTAAAAAGGCTTGTTGTCTCTCTTCTAATGCGTTATCACAATTCGAATTCCACCATGGATGCTTGGATATTTTCTTTAACGGAATCAAATCTCTTGCTTTCTGTATAATTTTCGTTCGGAAATCTTTCCAGTTGTTTGTTGGTTGTTTATCCCATGCTTCTGTAATTTCTGATTCCTTGATATTTTTCAAGTCAAATTTGGGAATTAGTGGTGATTTCCTTTGGCGTTTCCTTTTTGGAGTGAATTTAATTTTAACTCTGGTAAGGTAGTGGTCAGAATCTATATTTGCCCCTCTGCGGACTTGAACGTCATGTATTTCTTTCTGGAAGTCATAGGAGATCGCAACATGGTCTATTTGAAATTCACCAAGCTGAAGGTTTGGTGATCTCCATGTTTTTTGTTTATTGGGGTCTTTTCGAAGTGATGTTGTCACGATTTTTAGGTTGTTTTGCTGACATAACTCGATGAGTCTCATGCCGTTCTTGTTTGTGAATTTGTGTGCAGGGTAATTACCGACTGTTTTTTTATATTTCCTCTCTTTGCCAATTTGCGCGTTGAAATCCCCTAGAAGAATTTTTACATCCTCCTCTGGAATTTTGGACATTTCAGTTTCGAGTTTTTCCCAAAATTTTTCTGTCTTCTCCGGTTCTTTTTTGTTGGCAATGTTGGTAGGTGCATGAACATTAATAAATGTATATATTTTGTTGGTGTGCTTGATTCGCATGGTCATTAGTCTGTTACTGATTTGATTTATGTCTATAACAGAGTCAAGGGTGTCCTTATTTACAATAAAAGCCATGCCAAATATTGCAGCTCCTTTGCCAATTTTCTTGTCTGTTTTACTTTTAAAGATACGGTAATTGTTGTAGTCTATTGTTTCTGAATCAGTGAATCTGGTCTCTTGGAGAGCAAGGATTTGAATTTTCTGTTTGTTGAGTTCTGTTGTAAGATTATGAAGTTTGCCTGTCTGAATTAGTGTCTGAATGTTAAAAGTGCCAATAAATGTATGGGACTTTCGTGGACGTTTACTAGAGAACTCCGACTTTCTCTGTCGTACGAGCCCAAGCTCCCCAGAATCCGATAGCTTGGTTGTCGCCACAGGGCGAGTGGATTGGCCACCTGGGGTAATATTAATTTTACTTGTACGAATCATACTGCTTGTAATTAAGTTCCAGCTAATGCTGGGTAGTTAGAACCAGGGATTGTTAGTTCCTGGAGCTTGGTGTTCAGCCGCACCTCACATGGTGAACAGACGCTGGCCAGAGTACCGGTGGTTGCCACACAGACGTGTCTGGGCTTTTCAATATGCTTTATCTTGTTGATAATGCTTGCCTCTTCCGCCAGTTCCGCCGTACCGATGATCTTCATCTCCGTCTTCCCTACCGTTGAGGTCTTCGCCGTATCCCTGGCAAGGGACCCTCACAAGGTACTATCACCCGGGCCAGGTGAACCAAGGTTTTTTTACGAGGTGTTACTCCTCCCCCTCCTCCTTTTACAACCGGGCTTGGGACCGGCTTAGGCGGAGTTATATATATATACTTTCTCCTTACATGTGCTTATATACAAAAATTTTATACACATAAATGTGCTGTTTTATTTTCTCCCTCACCACTGGATTTACAGAAAACAGGAAAATTGTATTTATGGCTTAGTATTACAATGCCACTATAGAATCTAAATCATTCAAAACTTTGCAATCCTACTCATTTGCAGATTAAAACTATGGGCCGGGGGCGGGAGGGGGGGGATGAATAACAAACTAAATATTCGTCAACTTCTGTTAGTGCATTAAATAGCCCATTTGAACAGTCCCAATGAGACACCGACAAACACTAGTGGTTTTCCTCTAACGTTACAGACAAAAACCAATCACTGCAGACATCTCTTTCTTCAACATGTGAGAACTAAATTCTTGCCATATCTTCTGCATATCCCCATAGGTTCTTCAAGAATATACCACATTACCAGTTATGTTACTAGTCTCTGCACTGGAGATCTGTTTCCACTAGTGCTAGTATCTCCTTATGAAAATAAGTAAGCACTGTGAAGATTATACAGACAGCTGGCATTCAGCCGTCCAGATTTAGGTTTCCCATGATTTCCTTAAATTGCTCAAGGCAAAAAGCCAGGATGGTTCCTTTGAACGAGCTTGGCTAATTTCCTCGCCCATCCTTGACAATATCTGAGCTTACTGGCCAACCACAGAGTACTTAGAAGAAACTCAGTATTTTTTTCCTCTTTTAATTCCTAAAATTCTAGCTCACTTTTTAAAAGCATTTTTGATATTATGTTTGTGAGTGACATGATCCTTTTCTAACCTTTTCAAATTTCCGCCTTTTCCCCCTACCATTGCTGCTTATTTCAAGGTACTTTCCCTTCTTGTGTTTTTAATGAAGTTCAGCCTGCTTATGATACCAAGAGAAGCTTGTGTAGAAGAGTTTTCTTGGATTTAGGAACTAAGGATAAACAGCACGTGCAAAACTGATCATATTTTTCATATTATAATTCTGCAGTGCATATACCATTAAACAAAAACTTTTAGGAGCGCTTCTTAGGTCCTAGAGCATTTTGAAGGTAAGAAATCAAGCTGAGGTTGTACACTGTCTTCTTACGTGTTCAGGAAAGAAGGGAAAACAACATTCATTACTCCACATTAAGGATGTCTTTTGCACAGAAAGGGGTGCACAATGCTGCAACAAAAATTTTTGATCACTTATCCAGCAATGGCTTGGACAGCAAAGTAAAATTTAAAAACAAACTGAAAAAGTTTCTCCTTGACAACTCCTATTCCATAGGTGAATTTCTGATACTGTAATGTGTAAAATGTGGTGCTAGGAATTACTAACTCACATCTATACATTTTTGAAAGGTTATAAAGGTTCAGGTTGCAGACATATTTACAAATTAATTTGCAATGTGAATGTCAAATGACTCACCCCTCGTCATTACGATTTGTTGTGTAAAATGATCCATGGAACATGAACTTAACTAACTAGGAAGGTCAACTTGTGAATCAAATTCTACTTAGGCAAAAGTGATTGTGTAATTTTAAAAGTTCATTTTGAAATTAAGTCTAACATTAATATAATACTAGGCTTTTAGTTAAACCTACATGCACTGCTGAATAGTCCTCCTACAAGGTTTTCCACACATTACTCTTCAGTTATATAAAGATGAATAATTTCCCAACATACTTTCCAATATCTTATACCCACCTTCCATTTGGTCATTTCATATCTCTTGGAATCCATCAAAGAAGTTCCTTGAACCATCTACTATCCATTTTCCTTTATACATGTCTCATCCACCTAGATTATATTTTCAATGTGGTCATAAATATTTCTTAGATTCCAGTCTGTTCTCTGATTCATTTGTTATATTTTCTCTCTATCCTGGTATTTATCAACATGCATCTCACTATTGATCGCTAAGCAGCTCTCAGTTCTTAAATAAATTTTGTATTACAAGTCCATGATTCACTGCCATTAAGCCAAGCCTGCTAATACACACTAACTGTAACTATTCTGTTTGTCACATCAAAATATTTGCTTTGAAAATATTGTTTAGTTTACCAAAATCATATTAGGCCATTTTTATTCTTGTGTTTACTTCTCTTCCTGTCAACCCACTCACTGTCTTTAGCTACCCTGCCTAATTACATCATCGAAACCTTCTATGACTTCACTGATAATTTATGAAACAATTCTATTGATAATTACACATTAGATCAGTCTTCTACATTCTGGCCTACTTTCAAACTTGTTTTATTAAGTTCATTCAAGTAACACAAGTTTACCTGCAACATGGACATCATTCACATAGGTTCCATTAACCTAGGTTTCTTCGTTTTCTCAGAATTAGAGAATGAAAAATTCCTCTTACGTTGTTGACAACAGCTTTGATGATATGGAATCTCCTTGCGTAACTCCCCTCCCCTTTCTTTTCCACATTTGTCACTATCCAGATATAGTCTAATGGAACCTGTAGCATTAGCAAATATATTCTTAGGTACACTGATACAGGTGGAATCATGTGCCTTGTTTCACTTGGACTGTTAGTATAGAGCAAGCAAAATTTGGGTCAAAAGCTTTCACATAATCTATTAACCCCAGTCAAAGCAATAATTCATAAACATTGCTCTAACGTACAATTACATTCATGACCTGTAAGTGCTACACCCCTTTTAAACAAGCTAGTTTCTTCCTTTAATTATTATTTTATGTTCCTTGCTTTCACTATAATAATGAAAACTGCAGTGTATAAGTGAACAGTTCAACAATTCACCGCATGGACATACTTTTAACAAATGACAATCTTTGATTTAATTCTTACGAGGTTTAAAGTGGGACAAGACAAGAAGTAACTGCACACACATTGAGGCCATTCACATAAGGAGCTATTCAAAAGGGGCTCATTTGGTACATTTTGCTTGGGAGTTGCTTCCTTTGTAATCCAGAGGAATACTGAACATTGCAACACCAATCAGAATCCCAGAGGCAAGAAGTTTGTAACATGTTCCAGGTGACTCACCATGCCAGTTATCAGTGACTATAGTTCCTCAATTCTAGGATATAAAGAGCATTTTTGCATGGGTGAGTCAACAAGTTTTTAATAATAATTTTCTATGTTACGACACCAAATGCACAATAAAAGCAAACTGTATAAATAAATCTTTCCACATTATTCAGATTTTTTTTTAGAATGGTCTCATTAAGTATCACGATAAGAGGAACACCTCACCTACTACAAAATAAAATGTAAAGAGGCTCTGTGTTATATATATCACTCTTGAACTCTCTTTTGTTGGAAGAGTAAAGGTTTAGTTATTTAGTTATAAGCATAAATGAAATCAACACCTCCTGGGTATTTCATTTCTCTCATGTTCATATTATGTAGTGTCACGTCAGAAATCTACTGTCGTAAACCAATGTCACACCATTTACTTAATCTGTAAAAAGTAATATTATGTTTTCCTTTGAACTTGAATCTGTACTCGAAATATGTGAAATGGTTCAGTGTATGAGCCATGGTGAGGCGAGTGCTTCAGCAATTTTTAAAAATTGAAATACTGACAAAATAATCAATGATTGAAAATATAATATGAATGGATAAAAAAAATCTACTCCCTATGCATTAACAGGAGAAAACACATATAAGAGATGCGGAAATGTGCAAGCTTCTGGAGCCATGGTAGAAGGGAAATGAAGAGGGATGAAGTTAAAAGACTAGCAAGATTTAGGAAATGGGAAGTTATAGAAAAGTCACCCAGAACCCTTGGTCAGGGGAGACTTACTGAACTATTACTATTTTCCTTTTACTGTTATTTTATATTCCTGATTTCATTTTTATATTGTTGCTTTTTTTGCAGTTTTAACAAACTGGTTTGATTTCCATCTCTTTCCGCCATTGTAATTCTATTTACCCATCTGACAACTGCAACTCCTGACTTTTAGTCCTCCATTCAGAAATTCTTCTTCTGTTAAGAAAGTCCAATTTTTTATTGAGATAACTTCCTCATGTTCCGTATCCCACCCTCCATCAGGAATCACCTCCCTCAGCCTGTTAACCTGTCCCTGTTAACCTGTACCCTCTAACACCATTAGTGAGCTCATGTATTTCCAGCACCTCAAGAGCTTTCTTCAGTTTTTCCAATAAGTTATCAATAACTGATATTTCTTTTGTTATGGAGCATTTACTTTGTGTTGTCTAAGTGAAATCTGATTACCATATTTGATAAAGCTCACTCCATGTTCCACAAAAGAATAAAAAGTAAATGAAGATTTGAAAATAAAAAGTAAATGAAGATTTGAAAATAAAATTCAAATAAAAATCACAAAAGTGACGAGGCAAGAACACAGTATTACACTTTTTCTGTGAGCTACTGAGAAATAGTTTCATATACTCACAACCTAAAATTAATAATAATTTTTAATATAGTGGGCAAGTTATTTGTGTAAACATGAAACAATATTTTAGCTTTCTTTCTTTTATTCAACAAACTAAACTGAATAAAAATAAAACAATAACAACTATTCAAAGTACAATCTGATTTGGTGTATAATAACTTCATTGTGTAAAATACTGTATCAAAAATATGACTCCAAATGTGAACTATGAAACAAATTATACTGCTGCAATGTTTCAGAGGAAATAGCAACATCATACTGCTCTGGCCAGCAATGAGAGGAAGCCAATTTTTCCAAAACATTAAATTTGATTCTAAATGACTCATATATTATGTTTAATAAATTATTACTATAATAAAAATTAAAATAAACAAAAGCTTGTATTTAACAGAACACATATATTTAATAACTTCCAAAGTATTTGTATTTATTGACAGATCTCAGTGTTGATGCAGTTATGGATAACACTATATCCTGACCACTCACTACTGTATAGTTATAATGGATGGCAATATTTAAAACAAATCCAGACTATATGCAAGAAAATAAATATTCGATTTATTCAGCAGAAAAAAGCTGACTAAAAACTGAGATCTTCCAGCTTAATATAGTACAATATGTTGATATGTAAAATACAGTCTTTGTTTAAAAGATTGTAAACAAGGAACTTTATTTAAATAATTGATAGCTATTTCTTTTTCTCACTGAAATTTCTTCATTATATCTGTAATACTCACTATGAAGAACATTAATATCAAATCCCAGTATAAGACACTTCCTTTTGAGCATTTTCAGTAATTACTAGGTATAACCTTGCAGATAATTGTTTCAGCACAAAATAAAATGGCCAAAACTGGATATCACTTGCCAATCAACTTATCATATGTATAACATTAAAAATTTGTGTCTCCTGTATGGTGAATGACAGATTTTTTGACCACCAAAAACATTTTTATTTTAACATGAGAACAATGGTTTCATTTCAATTGCCTCTACTGTACTTCGTTTTTTTTTTTTTTTCCTTTATTAAATAGAATTTGAGATTATCATTGGCTGTGATTAAATTAACCATAACTTGAATAAAAAGAAGGGAATCAATCATAAGAATTTTAAAAGGAACAAAATATTCAAGCATACATAAGAAGTCAATTTTTCAGGTTGTTATTCTAAGTACAGAATTAAAATTCAAACTGAGTAAAATATTGTCAATGTAGTCATTTCTTTGCACAAACAGTATGACCTACAACCATTTGACACTCATTTATATTCTTTTGGAGTCAAAAAGAGGATACCTGTAATCATATAGAGTACACCTTCTTAAAAAAGTACCATATAAACCTATTACACTAGATAAAATTACAAAAAATACTGTGTAATATTTTTCAAATAACAATACTTAACAAAGAAAAAAATACATGTGTCAAAAGTTTAAAGGAACTGCAATGTGGTTGCAACTCTTTGAACAAGAGTACCTGAGTAGTAAAATTATTTCAAATGGAAGAATGGCAACTGGGTCACCTCAGAGCAGCAAATCCTTTACAGTTAAAAAAATAAATAGCTATAATTTTACATTATGTAGCAAATTACTGATATGCTTTAAGTTTCACAAAAAGTTATGGTACTTTCATTTTAGTACCTTCGTTAAGCAAAGTCAAGATACTGCAAGGAACTTAGCAAGAAAAACTGAGCAGTTTCCACTGACATGCAATAAAGTTGCAGAATTAATATTAGGTGCATTGATATTCAAAGTTTGTGCATTTTAAAATTGTAACAGTCTTAAAAATAAAACCCATTTCATTTTGTAAAAAATGTTGCTTTTCATGTGTCTTGAATCGGCCCATTTTAAAATGGCAGTTTTGCAATACTGAAAAACTAGGCAAAATCGACTCCAGTGTCCAGAAGCTCTCTTAACATTACTGATGCTTTGTGTGGAAGAATCCTGAAAAACATAAAAAAATCACAGGTATCAACATTCACGCACAAGAAGAAGGAGTAGTAGTAGATGATCATGATGGTGGTGATGAAACATTTCATTAACAAAATTTTACATATCATGTACGATTTGTCAGTGACTATTTTTCATTTTATGATGCTGTAATTTATTAGACTGTTTCAGAAGTACAGTATGTCATCTAGAAAAGCTGTTGCACTAATGAATCATTACAATACTATAATGCAGCAGCCACTTTGTTCTGGTTGAGAATGTGTGAAAGTCAAATTCAGTTGACTGGCGTATGAAAATGATGGCAGGTGTTTATAAATATGAACATATTCAAAATAAATTTTGTGCATGACATTCAGGCAGTGACCATATCTTTTTCATTTTCATTTTTTCTGCATAAAAAACAATGACATGACATGGAAAATATTGCCCCCTACCCATTTGTGTGCATAGTTTCCATGCATTACATCAACTTGGACTTTCCTTTCTGAATTACCTTTGAATTTCTACCATTCCGTCTGATATAAAACACTAACACGTTCCAAATGCTTACTTTCAAGATTTCCTGTAACATCATAACAACAGCATGGTAGGCATATAACTGCAGAAAAACTTTTGGAATTCGCACCATGAACTACACTCAGTACAATTTAAAATTGAATACCCCTGACACAAATTAAATGGTATACAATGCTTTACAACATAGCCCCAACACTTGCAGGTTGTTCCTTCTGTGTGGAAAGCTACCTTAAAAGGGTAAAATAAACGCTACCTGTGTGATGTTAGAGGAAACGCCTCTTTTCAACTGCAAAATAGTGACAACTACATCAGGACAACAAAAAACAAACAGAAAGAAGAAGAAACTTACATCAAATCTTCATCTAGATGATTAAGTCAAGAAATGAGAAACAGGAAGGTGAAAAGTATATGCTGTGGGAAGTCTTAGTCAGAATACGAAACAAGAGACTACTTTTCTGAAACTATGCACTATTATATAAACTGATGTGGTTAGAAACTCAAAGATTTTATGGCATCTACACATCATAAAAACATCCATCCATACATCTAAGAAGTTTCTACAAATCGTCACTCAGGAGGGACAGAAGAAATTGATAATGAGTAAAAATCAAGGGTTAGAAATGAAATTAAGCTGAAGGTTTATTTTATTGATTTTTCTGTTCTGAAATGTCCATTACCACAATTAATAAATGATAAATTATAATTTATTAGTCTTCTCAATTGAACTGTTCTCCAACACTACGAAAAAATGAGACAGACCTGCTGACCAATACACACCTTCAAAAGGCAAAATTTGTTGTTGTCCCAGCAGTTGCAGTACTGATAGACACTTATAAAAGTAAAAGTTATAAACTTCCTTACTTTCAGAACTAAAAGTTCCTTCATCCTGAGAAGGATAGGTTGGGGAAAAAAAGGGGGGGAGGGGGGGGGGCACATCACTCAGGGATCTACCTTTAGTGAGGACAAGAGTAGACAAAAGGTAGTCCACGTGACAGATAGTTATCAAGTACTTCAAAAGTATCAGAAACTAGTTATTTTACACAGAAATAACAGTGGGGAAACAAACATGCAAACAAAGAAAATAGATGATATGTTATTAAAAATGAAACTAAAATATGCAAAAATAATGTGAGAGCCAGAGCACATATATTGCTCTATTTTCTTAGTTAGCACATCTCACTCCAGTTTTTCACCTTAGAAAAAATGTTCAATATTCACCTTTATTTTTCAAAATATAGTCAAAACTTACCTTAGTATTCTGCTAATGTACAACAGATAACCTGGAATACTGACTTCCGTGTAATTCCTTCTCATTCCTGAAATTATTTGCCTTGCTGCATCTTTGGGATAAATTGTTCCAAAATAGCTAGGTATTCTGAAACAAACATTGAAATGTACATTTGATTAGCTCTCCCAGAAGATAATTTCCACTGCAGATGTTTTGAAATCTTTTTGTACGTCAATCAATAATGATACCAGTCAATTCAGTACTTTTAATACTCATGTTGCAGTAAGTACTAAAAACAAGCTGCATAGGCACTTAATAATTTATTTTCTTAATTTCACACAATTTCAGAATTTTTCCTTTGGCATGCAGTACTGTCAAATGGAAGGTGCTGCCACCAAAATGTAAGTCTGAGATGCCACCTGAACAGAAAATTAACACTTGGCTGACTGCTAAAGTTATGAAAAACAAGAGGCATTTTTGACCCAGGTTCAAAACAATGTCACTACTGAATGAGCAGAGTGAGTTTAGCTCTAATTGGTCTCTTGGTACGTTTCAAGAATTGCTGATTTAACTCTACTGCTTTTACCAGCAATGGGTGCTCTGTCACTCCAAATGTCATTGGGGCCAGTAACACTATGGCTGCTTGACTTGCAGGAGCCCATGATGCAGCACACCTTGTGAGAGGCTGCTCATCCTTGTGCCAGAGGAACTGCATCACTTAATTTTATTTTATGCTTTGATCAAATTTCACTTTTTAAAATGTTATGTAAATCGTTATTGGGAGAATATAAATACTTTAGGATTAATCCTGCTATCTTCCTTAAAAAAAGCTGTACACATATGGTATCTGAAGGGCATGACAATTACAAATTCTTAAAAATTGTTGTAATTTTAAATGTAGGTTTACTTGTTACAGAATAAACAAATATTACAGTATTACATGCCAACAATCTCACCAATGATGTAAGATTTGGACCTCAATGAGATATTGTGCAATAGTGTTTTACTTAGTGTATAAACTGTCAATCATGGGAAAAATTACAATAGAGTTTTACTTAGAATTCCACAATTTGGGCAGTGGTATCTAATGTGAGCTTCACAAACATGTTTATTGCAATTTGAACACTTCATGGTGTCTTGATGTAACAACTTGATAGACAGAATTTGCATCTGGCATGTTTGCAGGTTTGGTTGCCACTGCTGGAGCTTGGTGTTGATTGACTTCCTGTTTGTATTCTTCTAACAATGGCTGCTGGCTGTTCATTTCGTGGCAGCATTTTTCTAGCTTCAATGTAAGGAGTAATTAAACGTTTTTCCAATTCATCGAGAAATACCCTTCTTTTGCAAATAATATTTTTTCCCAACCTGGATTTATTCCTTTCCACAGCACAGAAGCACTGTAGGCAGAAGTATCAATAATACTGTAGAAGATGATCATTTGCCAGCAGGTGGTTTTCCTCTTGCATGAGTAGGTGCCAAAAAGCTGTCCAAAGTGTCAACTGCTCCCTTACTTGTATTGTAATCCAACATCATTTTTGGTTTCTTGTCTGCTCTGTTGGTTTACTTCCTCACTGCTGTGGATTATGCTCATCAGGACAATCTGTTTCTTCTTCCTAGAAATGTAAGATATGATCGTGGTACCCTCAGTAAAACTAACTTTTAAGTGTGAATATTTTCTTTGCTTGATATATTATTATAGGGTCAGGTTTATTTTTTCTCACCATCCCCAGCATCGAAAGATGTATTGTAACAAGTCCTTAGCCTAATACACATGATGTGAAGAAATTGTCACGGGAGACATTTTGCCCTTTTAGCTCATGTGTCAGATCCATGACAACCCTCAAACCTTGATATTCCTCAGGTGCTTGCCCAGGTAATTTCCCCGTATAGATATGTGTCTTCAAAACATAGGAAGTAGCACTATCACACAATGACAAAACAGAGTTTGCCAGAAAAATGTACACACACTTCAGGGAACGAGAAGTATTGCACTGTAGTTCCTTCTCTAGATTGTCGCACAGATGACAAAATGGTAGATATCGAAATAGACGACAGAGGGATAGAGAAACAATTAAAATCGCTCAAAAGAGGAAAGGCCTCTGGACCTGATGGGATACCAGTTCAATTTTACACAGAGTACGCGAAGGAACTTGTCCCCCTTCTTGCAGCGATGTACCGTAGGTCTCTAGAAGAGCGTAGCATTCCAAAGGATTGGAAAAGGGCACAGGTCATCCCCATTTTCAAGAAGGGACGTCGAACAGATGTGCAAAACTATAGGCCTATATCTCTAACGTCGATCAGTTGTAGAATTTTGGAACACGTATTATGTTCGAGTATAATGACTTTTCTGGAGACTAGAAATCTACTCTGTAGGAATCAGCATGGGTTTCGAAAAAGACGGTTGTGTGAAACCCAGCTCGCGCTGTTCGTCCACGAGACTCAGAGGGCCATAGACACGGGTTCACAGGTAGATGCCGTGTTTCTTGATTTCCGCAAGGCGTTCGATACAGTTCCCCACAGTCGTTTAATGAACAAAGTAAGAGCATATGGACTATCAGACCAATTGTGTGATTGGATTGAGGAGTTCCTAGATAACAGGACGCAGCTTGTCATTCTCAATGGAGAGAAGTCTTCCGAAGTAAGAGTGATTTCAGGTGTGCCGCAGGGGAGTGTCATAGGACCATTGCTATTCACAATATACATAAATGACCTGGTGGATGACATTGGAAGTTCACTGAGGCTTTTTGCAGATGATGCTGTGGTGTATCGAGAGGTTGTAACAATGGAAAATTGTACTGAAATGCAGGAGGATCTGCAGCGAATTGATGCATGGTGCAGGGAATGGCAATTGAATCTCAATGTAGACAAGTGTAATGTGCTGCGAATACACAGAAAGATAGATCCTTTATCATTTAGCTACAAAATAGCAGGTCAGCAACTGGAAGCAGTTAATACCATAAATTATCTGGGAGTACGCATTAGGAGTGATTTAAAATGGAATGATCATATAATGTTGATCGTTGGTAAAGCAGATGCCAGACTGAGATTCATTGGAAGAATCCAAAGGAAATGCAATCCGAAAACAAAGGAAGTAGGTTACAGTCATCATCAGTTATCATTTTCTGATACTATTTGCAAAACTGCGTTTGGCGACCAGGACCGTCCATCATTAATTGCATGCAGTAATTATGGAATGTAAACTTTGCGCTTTGTAGCTTTCAGAATTCTTTGTACACTTGTACTGCTAACCCCCACTTCACATGCACATTCCGTGGAAGACTTTTGTGGAAAATTAACATATGTTTCCAACACGAGAGCCGACGAAGCAGGACTTGTAGCTGTACGCTGTCTTCCCGAACTTCTTTCATGAATATCACAAATCGTTTCTTGCAATTCAAACTTGTCAATGATGTGTTTAATTGTTAGGCGGGTTGGCGGTTCTGCTTCAGTCTCCTGCCTCCACTGGCGTTGCACTGCAACAGTATTATCAAACTTGGAAAACCACTTCACAATACATCTGCTTGAATGTCAAGCGTGCTCCAGCCATCCTGTGTTCTCAATACCGAGATGAAAGTACTAACATTTGTTGAGCCAAAGACCATACTACAACACACTTTTAACTCAAATCAAATGACAATATCAATATCTTGATAGATCCTTACAAAGAGTATGTGCATTTTTCTGGCGGACTCTGTATTTTGAGGGTTTGCACAGTACATATTTTTTGAACAGACAATGTACTGAGAAAGCCACCAGGATGTTCATCCATGGCTACATTTTTGCCAAGATAATAAAGTTTTGGGAGTATTTCCTCCCACTAATAATAATGAGCATGTGGCATTGGTGGCCGGGAGACCCCTCGCGGGGCGGTTCGTCCACCGCTCCACAAGTTCTTTATCGCCACTACAGCCACTTGCGAGTGAATGAGGATGAAATGATGATGAAAGACACACAACACCCAGTCATCTTGAGGCAGAGAAAATCCTTGACCCCGCTGGGAATCGAACCCGGGACCCCGTGCGCGGGAAGCAAGAACGCTACTGCAAGACCACCAGCCACAGACTTTCCTCCCACTTATCCCACAGAACTCTTAGAGTTGCCAATTTGTCATCATTTAGTCTTTGTGCTCTTCATCAAAATGTAACACATGTAAGATGTAACAGAACTGTTCTACTGATACAACAAGAAAGATGGCTCTATCTGTTTCTGCATCCTATAGGCACTTTGTTGAGTCATCAATAATGCTTCCCAATTAACATTATAAATTCTTCAACCCTCAATATTAGTCACTTCCACCAAAATACTCTGAGTATTGTCACTCACCGTAACTCAAAATACTCTGGCGATAGTGTATCTTGTTGGACCAAAAGTCACCTTTATAACATTTGCACTACATGCTCTTCCAGTTCATGGAAAATACTCTAAGCTTCATGCGATTTTTTGTCTTTAGACTGAATCAGTTCAGCAGCACTCACATTGTCATCTGATGTATCAGTATCTGAAATCTCTTCTAAATGAGATGAAGGATGAATATTGTCTTTGTTTTTCTTCAGAAATATTCTCCTCTTGTCAGATGCATTTACAAATGCTTTTAATTGCTCATTGGAAAGAACTCATTTTGTCATCACAGCCACACAGAAACTACTACAACAGGTACACGAATTGCATCTGTACACAACAGTTGATAAAATATAACTGTTGGTGATAATGTACTATAATAATTTGAATGCAATCATTAACTTGCATTGTTGCATAACCTTCGCACATTTCAACAATAAGGAATCAGATACTTACTATCTCATAGAAAACCATTATGCATATCCCTCAGGAATTTAGAAATCAGACTTATGACGTTTGTACATTCTGCGAATTTTAATGCTCCCTGGGTCACACTGGCCCAAGAAAGACAAATCTAAAAAATTAAGTTTTAGCAAAGAAGAGAAAATTTTAAGAGATTTGTTTCACAGTGTTGAAGACCGGTGGGGTTAGTGTCAGGTCAGGTGGGATGGTGTGGTGGTAAAGGTAGATGGAGGCTGGAGGCAGGGAGTGGTATTGGAAGCAAGTGGCTAATGGCTCAGAGGGAGACAGCTGGTTAGGAATGTGGCAGGGGCAGGTATACAGATCAGGCACGTAATACACAACTGTAGGAGAAAGTAGGGAGCAGTGCACGCTGAAGGTGATGTGGGGAGGTAAATTGGGAGTAGGTGACAGGTTAGAGGAAGGGGAAACTACTGGGTGGAGGATGTGCTACAGTGGGTTACAGGAAATTGAGGTCAGGACAACTTCTGGAATAAAGGATGTGTTGTACAGATAACTTCCATCCATGCCGTTTAGCACTTAAGTTTTTATGCTACTACTGAGAGGAGAGTGTCAACTCAGGATTACAGTCTGTCCTCTTAATTAGTACTCTCTCGTGTTGACAAAAGATGCTTTATTCCCATCTGAAACCCACTATCTCCCTGTTTCCTTTCAGCTTTACCATCACATGCCCTAGACAAAAAATCCACAATTAAAATTGTTGCACAAATTTATAATCTATCAGGCCTGCTTCTAAAATCATTTCACTTTTTTTCCTTGTAGGTCTCCTTCTTACAATGTCTTTAAATCCTCAAATTGAGCATTAATTATCATTCTATGATATGAATTACATTAAGTGTTCTTCATGGTCAATTCTTAGTGGCTACTTTTACATCAAAATCACTTAATGTTGTTCCCTGTAAAAATACATTATCAATTTCACTATACTCTTCTACTCTCAATGAGAACTTGACTTAACAGTAAAAAATTGGACAACAACTCTTCAGTGTCCCGGTTAGAATTGTCTGACAAAGTTCACAGTAAAGCCTCCAATTAATTCTGCAGAATTTTATCATCTCCCTCTAACTGCTTTGTGAAGCTGAAAATGAGATCTCTCATTTTCTATCAATGAAAGACAGACCATACAATAGTGTGTTTATAACATCACAATATTTTAGTTTTCCAAGTAAAATTTTATGATCTGCAAAACCAAAAACCTCAGGTTTCATGAAATATCAACATTTCATTTGTGATCCACCTAAGAAGCAATCAATAACTTCTGTTCAGAAAAGTGTGTTGGTATGTTCTTTTAGACAAAATAGGTTGCAATACGATTTAAATGTGTGGCTTGAAGCGGGCACTTAGTCTAAAGCAGCTTTAAAATACAACTTTTGAAATCTCTGAGTGAACAGAGGAAATAACATGACAAGAACACAGTTACTACAATATTACCTTAGCCTGATGTCCTTTGCCTGCTCCCTGCTGACAATGAATGGATATATGTGAACCAGTGTCATGTAGACATTATTTGACATTTTTGCTGTTCGGAGCTCCTCTGAAAGTGATTCCATTAAACCCTGCACAGCATACTGGGATGCACTCATTGATATATGCTGCTTAACACCAGCAAGGCCAGTTACAGATGACAGTGCAACAATGTGTCCATCATTCTTCTCTACCATCTCTTGCAGAAATGCTTCTAGAAGCTTAAAAGAAACAGTTACTTGATAACTTAATTCCTTACAAATATCTCTAAACAAAATCTTGTTATAGGTAATAATCAAATTGGCAATGTTATCATACCTTGGCCACTTATTACCCATGTCAGTAATAGGAACTAACTGCACTACCTCCTGAAGGACAGCAAAGGGCAGGTACACAGAGTTAAACAAAGCATTGGGTACTAAGTGTCAGTTTTGATCTGTGGCTTTACAATGGGATTGCATTTGGCATCATACACAGGGGATGTATTTTAAAGTTGTTGTGCAACATTACTTAGGCATTTCAAAGCAGGTTTTTTTCCTTCATATCATGCTCTCTTATGGTAAATTTCGATTTCACAAAAATTATTGGGTGTTTTGTTATTTGGTCATTGCTCACACTAATTGTATGGTGGATCAGACAATGAGGTTTAACAGTAGTACGCTGACAGAGATGTGCGAGCACTGTAACTATCCTTCAGAAATAACATTAGATTTGTTAACGGTAGGTTTGATCAACAAGCGAGTATTAGGGAGACGCTTTGTGAACTGAAATGGCAATCCTCAGAGAGAAGATCACTTTCTTTTTGCAAAACACTAATGAGAAAATTTAGAGAATGGGTACTTGAAGTTGACGGTAGAACTAGTCTGCTGCCACCAAGGTACATTTTGCATAACGACCATGAAGATAAGAGAAACTAGGGCTCATGTGGAGGCACAAAGTCAATCTATTTTCCCTTGCTCTATTTACAAGTGGAACAGTAAAGAAAATGTGCAGTGGTGGTACACAGTATCCATTCACCATTCGGTAAATAATGGAGTGCGTTTGTGGCTCTAGATGTAATGGCAGATTATCAAACAATGGAAACTCCAGGTAGGAATATCAATAATGTAGGAAATGAGAGATTGCTGTTTACCATAAAGAAGACATGTTACGCTGCAGACAGGCACAATTAAAATACACTTACATAAAGATTTCTGCCACAGCCTTCATCAGTAAAACAGAAACATACAGCATTCATACACACCTAAGCAAGAACACCTAACAGACACACGACCACTGACTCCAGTTGGAGTCCGCAGTCGTGTCGTGAAGCATGTTTGGTTGTATATTTGTGAATGGTGTATGTTTCTCTTTTGCTGATGAAGGCTGTGGCCAAAAGCTTTATGTAAATGTGTTTTAATTGTGAATGACTGTAACTTAATGTTTCTTCTTTATGGTAAACAGTAATCTATAGTTTTCCTACGTTGTTAATGGCAGATTGTGTACCATGTAGAGGAATGTGGAAATTTTGCAAAAAGAATTAAAGTTGACCCAACCTTTAACAGTGATAGTCTTATGTGGCACTGTTAGGAGAACAATGTGTGGCAATCATTTCAGCAAGGAATATTGTTCAAAACAATATAGACAGGCATCCATGACAGTGTTTATTTGACTTTTTTGTTCACATATATGGTTTTTTGGCCACTGGATAGCTGCCAGTGATTGGATACAAAAGAGAGTAAGATGTGTATTTTCTGTTTGTAATGATTTATTTTGAAAGGTGCTTTTTTATTTTTTTAACATAAACATGAAACAGGCGAAATACCCTCAGACTTCAAGAAGAATATAATAATTCCAATCCCAAAGAAAGCAGGTGTTGACAGATGTGAAAATTACCGAACAATCAGTTTAATAAGCCACAGCTGCAAAATACTAACACGAATTCTTTACAGACGAATGGAAAAACTGGTAGAAGCCGACCTCGGGGAAGACCAGTTTGGATTCCGTAGAAATACTGGAACACGTGAGGCAATACTGACCTTACGACTTATCTTAGAAGAAAGATTAAGGAAAGGCAAACCTACGTTTCTAGCATTTGTAGACTTAGAGAAAGCTTTTGACAATGTTGACTGGAATACTCTCTTTCAAATTCTAAAGGTGGGAGGGGTAAAATACAGGGAGCGAAAGGCTATTTACAATTTGTACAGAAACCAGATGGCAGTTATAAGAGTCGAGGGACATGAAAGGGAAGCAGTGGTTAAGAAGGGAGTAAGACAGGGTTGTAGCCTCTCCCCGATGTTATTCAATCTGTATATTGAGCAAGCAGTAAAGGAAACAAAAGAAAAATTCGGAGTAGGTATTAAAATCCATGGAGAAGAAATAAAAACGTTGAGGTTCGCCGATGACATTGTAATTCTGTCAGAGACAGCAAAGGACTTGGAAGAGCAGTTGAATGGAATGGATGGTGTCTTGAAGGGAGGATATAAGATGAACATCAACAAAAGCAAAACGAGGATAATGGAATGTAGTCGAATTAAGTCGGGTGATGTTGAGGGTATTAGATTAGGAAATGAGACACTTAAAGTAGTAAAGGAGTTTTGCTATTTGGGGAGCAAAATAACTGATGATGGTCGAAGTAGAGAGGATATAAAATGTAGACTGGCAATGGCAAGGAAAGCGTTTCTGAAGAAGAGAAATTTGTTAACATCGAGTATAGATTTAAGTGTCAGGAAGTCATTTCTGAAAGTATTTGTATGGAGTGTAGCCATGTATGGAAGTGAAACATGGACGGTAAATAGTTTGGACAAGAAGAGAATAGAAGCTTTCGAAATGTGGTGCTACAGAAGAATGCTGAAGATTAGATGGGTAGATCACATAACTAATGAGGAAGTATTGAATAGGATTGGGGAGAAGAGAAGTTTGTGGCACAACTTGACCAGAAGAAGGGATCGGTTGGTAGGACATGTTTTGAGGCATCAAGGGATCACCAATTTAGTATTGGAGGGCAGCGTGGAGGGTAAAAATCGTAGGGGGAGACCAAGAGATGAATACACTAAGCAGATTCAGAAGGATGTAGGTTGCAGTAGGTACTGGGAGGTGAAGAAGCTTGCACAGGATAGAGTAGCATGGAGAGCTGCATCAAACCAGTCTCAGGACTGAAGACCATAACAACAACAACATAATTTTAGTTTGTGTTGTTTTTTGTACAGGAAAATGAATAGCAGCTGGTGGGTTTTTTTATTTTTGTGGAGGGGTGGGGGGCAGAAAGTGTGGGTTGCAGTTTGGAAGCAATTAGATGAGGTAAGTACTTTATTTTGTTTTATCTATTTAATGTATTTTTGTTTTGAATATTGGCTCATGTTATATTCTTTTGCTTTTTGCTTTTCACTAGTCTATATTTTTTTTGTTCATAGGTCTTTTAATTTTTGACAAGCAAGTATGATGTGAATGACTGTTTACTCTGTTTTTGGATTTTATTCTGAACCTTTTACATCTACTTGGCGAGTACTGCGGACTTCATTTTAGCTTTATAGATAAACTGAGTTAATATACCAAATGTACATTCACATTGGTGTTATTTTGTTTGTTTGTGGAAATAGATTTTTCATGCTTGAGGGGTGTATGTAGATCATTTTAGCTACGTATGTTAAGAGTGTATAACAATACTGGTCTTATGTAATTGGCTTGTTATATATCAGATAGTGATTTTTCACGTTTGGTTGGTTCTGTGGAGTCCATTTTACCTATATGGAACAGGTGTACATAACCATTTCAGTGTTGCCATTGTAAATGGCTTATTATTGTCCTGATATCACTACAGGATTGGTTGTTGAGTTAATTTTAAGCTATACAGGCTAACTGAAGACAATAATATTTTTGTTGTGTTTCGAGAGAAGGATTTTGTTTAATATTGTCGTTCCATATTTGACAGATGGAGGGGGTTATTTGTCTCCTCCCCAAAACCGCACATCCTGTTACTTACACATTGATTTTTAGATTATTTTGAATATACATTTTCTGATGAATTTATTGTTATTGTGTTTCCATTATAAATGCAAGGTGACTTCATGGTTGCCGTATTGGATAATAATATTGGTTATATTCCTCATTATATATGGATCAAAGCTGATGACCACTACTTAAGATTAGATTCAGTTTCTGTTCGATAGACCATAAAATGAGGTTATTCTCGTTGGTGCAGAATGTTTCATACTGCTTAAATACACTGAGTAACTCAGTACGGCTGAAATTAGTGGTTCATTGATGCTACCAAATCACAAATAAAAATGCAATATGGGTTGATCTTTCGCCCACTGATTAGACTGTTTGGAAACAGGCAGTACCTTATGCTTCTTCACCTTCACCGTTTTTGCCACTTGTCCATAAACATGAAAATACTCACTGTTCAACAGTAAAGACTCACCAAATGTGATTCATAGAGATTATTCTAGGCATATTGCTCTACATATTTCGAGCAAATAATTTGCTGTGTATCTAACACTGAATGGCATTAAATATTTGTACTTTAAATATTAGATCCACAGATACTGACCCAAAAATATGACATTACACAGACATCAACTGTTCTCCTGACTTCCTGTTCAGTTCTGTAAATATAAGACTGAGGACTTGGAAGAGCACAGCAATGTATTATACCTGTAACACGGCCAATGTTTTTCTTTATTTCACTTGCCATTTTCAGAACCTAGAAGATAATAACAACAGTTATTAACATGAGTGTGCAGTGTTTATGACAAAACTTAATGAAGAGCAGTAATTAGTAGTCATAATAAACAATCCAGCAAGTAACTTTAGGGTGTGCTGATACAAAGTTTATCCCTGGAATCACTTCCAGCATCTTGCTACCCTATGTCATTTACAAAATATGTATTTAGTGCATTGAGTGTCAAAAATAATTCTGTACACTTTTGTGTGTCATTTTATGTAGTGTATAACTCTTACCCACAAGTCCTCTTATCACTCACACAAAGTGAACATTAGCAGGGAAAGGGAGGGTGATAGTCACACTGAGTGGGTGTAATGACATGTATGTTTGAAAAGCATGGTGTTATTTAATTTATGCTTCGCATTGTGAAGTTTTGTATTGTCTTGAGGAGAGTAACTAACAAAGCGAACAAACTGAGAGGACACCATGCTAAATTCCTCATTGCAACCAAAAAAACACTCAAATGTTTTGAACATTACAGAGCTTTATGAGACAGTGTTTTTACATACTTTATGTGATCTTATCATCCTCCTACCACGGTTATGACTGGGGGAGGGAGAACACCTTAATGTTCAGTTTGTACTACCACAATGTTAGCACATATTGTATATGAAATAGTAGCTAATGACAAGTCATATTAAAGTGAAACACTGACAAGTGAATAACTTACTTATGTCAAAGTTTCTGATCTATGAATCAAATTACATACAGACTGTATAGCATGGAAAAATCATTAATGAGCAAAACCATTTTGATATTTGTTTAAATATACACCATACTGCCGTCTGTTTGCAAGTAACACATCATGGTGAACAAAATGACATTGTAAATAGGTTTCCTGATACCCCTAAAATAACGGTAAAAAAGGAAACACAACTACAGTCTACCGAAAATGAATATATTTCCCAAATATAGTATTAGTTTGAAATCTGGTTTTATTAATACAGTAAAAGAGTGCAACTAACTTGTACAAAGTGCCATTCCTGCCTCTACAGTTCAATAATGAAAAACAGAAAGGGAATGTGTTTAAATTTTCCACGTTAATCGTTAATAGATGCACGTTATCTGCCATGCTTACCTGTTCCCTGTCCGAGACGTCGCAAATACAGCTAAATGCTCTTCCAGTGGTGCTATATTTGTTTGCGGCTGATACTGTAGCTAAATTCATCTTCTCGTTAATATCAACACAAATGACAACAGCTCCTAGGGATGTTAGTTGCAGTGCAATTTCACGACCAACTCCACGACCTGTACCTACGACCTAATTCACAACCAAATGACAAACATACGAAAAAACAGAATTAAGATATGAGCGAAGATGTAAGTCTCATACCAAGATGATCTGCCCCAACACAGGCTTCTCCTTGACAGGTTTAATTGTGCGATACATCATTTCAATCACTGCAAACGAACAGGCGACAACGACACGCGCTAAATCCCACCACAGCACCGCAAGAGAATATACGAATAGCAGCATATTTTGATGTTCACTAAACGTTAGAGGCAGTTACAAGTAAAATAAACCGTATTAGCTCAATGTACACCTTATACTGCAACCAGTGCCTCCCTGAGTTATTAACGCTTCAGAAACTGATGCCACACGACCCGCTTTCCCGTGCGCTAGCAACTGTTCATCGTAATGAAAGTAGGTCTTCGACGCGATGTCCTAATTGTTCTTATGCTTCTCACTCCGTGACAACAAAGATACTGGCGCTTTAGTGAACTAAAAAACATTCTATCGGGGAACACGACTTACAATAAGGCTTGCATGTGCTTTCTCAAGCGGTTAAACAAACCACAGTATGACACAGTTTAATCAGAGCGCCTTTTATCGCTAGTGTTGACAAATAACAGCGTATTCCACTGTTGCTTGGTCTACGTCTAAGTAATCGATAGGTCGAATTTTACGAGTATTGTCACTTTTCATCATTTATGAAGTATAAAAATCACCACTTCATGGATCTGGTAAGTATACTTTGTAAGTAATAGCTTTTCGTCATGTTTGTCGTTTGTTTTTACTGTCAGTCAATAGCCAAAAATAAAAAAGAAATTTATGGCCGTAAGATTAAGAAAAAGAACTATATCAATCATGGTGGTTTTCTGAAACTAAAAACAAATACGAGAAAAGGACCACAGTTTCAGAAACTGCAAAACAATTATGAATCATCGATAAGTGTAGATGTTGAAAAATTCAATGTATTAATATTCTTGATGTGCAATGAGGCAACAGTGTAAATCGTCACCGCTACAATGATGCTCTGATTTCTATGGTAACGTCATAACGTGAGTGTATACATCTTTATACTCAGCGATCTACGTTGGGTTGTCATATCGTTCTAGAATCTTCGATAAGCTTGTGGTTGTCGGCGTTGTCGGCATTATATAGAGAGAAATGAAGAGCATTATGATAGTATTTGTTTGCTGTTTCCTGAGTCAAAGAATATATATACTATAACACCAAATAGTGTAGATGACGATTAGACGAGGTTTTTATTTTTCATAAAAACGGTCAGGTTCTTGTAGAAGTGTCATTTTTAATCACTTACGAAACATCTACCTGCGATCGAAAAGTACATCTCGTGTATTTCTTCCGTTTGTTCTAAATTACTCCTGAAAGGAAAAATTCTGTTTTCACCAGTGGTAGGCAGAATAAACAATCACTCAGGCAAAGAACGGTGCTCTATAGTTTTTTAATATTTGCAGCTGGCAGTTTCATTGATGGCTGATTATTGGCAGGGAATCGATCCACAGTATTGATAGTGTATAATGATTTTGAACTGTTATTGATGATTGACTTCTAACAGGCATATTTTAATGACATCTATTTTATCTCCGTTTAGGAGTAGAATATTTTTTTTAATCTCCAAACAATTAGCAGACATTTTAGGCCTAAGCAGCGCAAGGAATGCTTTATGCTGAAGAGTATTTCGATGCGATTTCTTATTACATAACGAGACACCTCGTGAAAGTTACATACATCCATAGAGATTAATTATGCTTAGTTATCTCTTCAAGGCCCCTACGTCCATCTGCATAAGAAAAAAAAGGTTACTTTGTTTTGCATAAAAGAAATTCGCCATCCTGTGGCATCTAAAGCTCTCTTGTAACTCTCTTAAAATAAAAACATAAGTTTAGCTGATTTCACATCTGTCATTGACCTTGTGATTAATTGAGAGCAAAAGTGAATATTAAATTTTATGGAAATTTTTTAGCGCCAACTTCCAGAGAGCAGCGGCATTACCTTCCGACCGCGGACGTAGTAAGATTTTCAGTTTCAGATCAACAGAAGGCTCGGGAGGTCATACTTCGTTGATTGTTTTGCACCGACCATTCTCCCCCCCCCCTCCCCCCCCCCCCCTTTTAGTACTGTAGCTTCACTGTTTCTCGGGTGCTTTGCCGTTATGCGTGCAAAATCTGTTCTGTAATTAAATATACGGCACTGATTATTTTAATAATTATTATTACCAAAAACAAAATCAAAAGAAATGTGATACAGCATCAAAACAAGTACGACGCTACAATGACAGACTTTGTTATGTTGTGTGGAGCTTGTATTTGGAGTAAACGGAATGCCCAGTGCTGTATTCCTAATAAAAATAATGGGAAGGGGGAGGCTGGGGACTCACATAATGAAGGCCACAGAAGTTGGACTACCGCTCAGACTGCTGTACATGTAGGTTAGCTTCTTGTATTGGTTGTCCTCGGCATGCCCAATTGCTCCGAACCCTGCTTGATACAGCCCTCGGCATTCATAGATGGAGTCCAACAATTCAAATAAACTTTGAAGATGATAGCAAACAGAAAGCGAATTCCGCAATATTGTCATAAATAACGATTTTGCTAAAGCCTGTTTCACAGTCCGATGGACTCATAGGGAGTGGCTCAACACAGACAAAAAGTGGTTTCAGGTTCTCGGGAATGTTCTCTCCACTGTTGTCTATATAATCTCTGAAACCTTCTCTTAGATTTTTAAAAGAAAGAAAAAAACGACCACACATTTTTCTTATATCTTCTTTCCCTTCTAGCCATGGATTTACAATGTCAAAGAGCCATTTATACTATCCAAAATATCAATCTCTTTCATGAAAGATCTGAATTCTTCAATGTCATTCAAAATTAGTCTTTGCCTCAAATTGTCACTAAGGCTCTGACAGAATTGTTTCGTATTAATTTGTATAGTCATTCTGGTTGATTCTCTTCCGGGTACTAGTGAAACGTCTTTGAAGCGACCTTCTGAAGCTTTCTTTGCTTCCTTCAAGCGAGCAGCTGGAATTTTCTTGAATTTTTCAGTGTTCGTTGAACGGAAACGGTACGTTGCCGGACATGGCTTCCTATTTAGAACGTTATATACTCACTCCCCTCTACAGGTCCTAGAAGTTTGCAATTTCCCAACACTTTGCATACTCCTCCCACGTTTCTGCTTTCCCGTCTTGCTTAGTACTGGCTTGCCATCTGAGTTCTTGATACTCGCACAGTTGCTTCTCTTTTCTCCATAGATATCTTTAATTTTCCTATAGGCAGCATCTTTTTTCCCATAATTATGCATTTTCCTACAGCCATGCTTTTGTCCTGTAGCCATTACTGCTTAGCCATTTTGCGCTTTCCGCCAATCTCATTTTACACGCCAGTATTCCCTTTCGCCTGCTACATTTTTATATTTTCTCTTTCATCAACTAAATACAATATTTCATGAGTTATCAAGATATTCTCATTATCTTTTTACCTATGCAATCATCTAGAACCGGCGGTGGTGATGGGGGAGAGGAGGGGGGGGGGCGAGGGGAGCGGCAATCATTCTAGGGACAATGCTACATATTGTGAGCTTCATTAAAATTCTATGAGCGAATCTGTTACTCTCTATAATGATCCTCATAAGAGCCTAAATGCCAGGCATCATTTGTTCCAATGTCTGCCAAAATTTGCAGCTGGTTGCACCTCAAAGCCTGCTGGAACACTCTCTCCACTTTGTTTCTCATCTCTCAAAGCTCCCCATTCGTCTTCTGTAGTATTAACTTCCCCTATTTCATCCATCGTTGCCTAATGCTCCTTCTAAAACTCTCTGTAACCTCTGGACACTATCTCTGGTGCCACTGAGAATCTCTACATACGACTATCATTTGTTTGAATTTCGTGAGTGGCCTTTAAATAAGATTCTGCTACGGTTGTTATTGACGGCTGATTGAATTGAACTTTTGACTGCCAAATACGCTTCGTTAAATAACTCTATCTACATCTATCTCTTTACTCTGCAAACCACCTTGAAGTGCATGACAGACGATTCGTCCCACTGTACCAGTTATTAGGGTTTCTTAATGTTCCATTCACGTATGGAGTGTGGGAAGAACGATTCTTTGCATTCCTCTGTGCTTGCAGTAATTATTCTAATCGTATCCTCACAATCCCTATGTGAGCGATGTGTAAAGAATTGTAGTATATTCCTAGAATCATCGTTTAAAGCCAGTTCTTGAAACTCTGTGATAGACTTTCTCGGGATAGTTTACGTCGATCGAGTGCTCCAGTTCAGTTCCTTCAATGTATCTGTGACACTCTCTCATAATCAAACAAACCTGTGGCCTTGTGAACTGCCCTTCTCTGTATATGTTCAATATCCCCTGTCAGGCCTATTAGGAACGGGTTCCACACACCTGAGCAATATTCTAGAACCGGTCGCACGAGCTATTTGTAGACAATCCCCTTTGTAGACTAATTGCACTTCCCTAGTATTTTAGCAATAAACTGATGTCTACCACTTGCTTTACCCACGACTGAGCGTAGATAATCATTCTATTTCGCATCTCTGCAAAGTGTTACACCAAGTTGCCCGATTCCATTGATATTATAGTCATACGATATTTCGTTTGGTGCTATTGTGCAGCTTCTTTGAGATAGTACTTCGTTACAGATAACAGCATCACCTGCAAAAATTCTGAGGTTGCTCTAAATATTGTCTGCAACATCATTAATAAACAACATGAACAGCAAGGGTTCCAGCACACTTACTTGGGACACATCTGAAGTTACTTCTACATCTGACTATGGCTCTTCATCCAATATAGTAAGATGTGTCCTTCCTGCCAATAAGTCGTCAATCCATTCTCAAATTTCTCGTGGTACACCACATGATCGTACTTTTGAAAATAAGCGTAGATGTGGTACTGAGCCAAATGCTTTTCGAAAATCAAGAAATCTGCACCTACCTGACTGTCTTGCTCCAAAGCTCTGAATATGTCGTGTGAGAAAAGTGCGAGCTGGGTTTCACATCATTGATGTTTTTGGAATCCAGGCTGGTTGGCATTGTGGAGGGCATTCTGATCAAGCGCGCTTCTTCTTCTTCTTCTTCTTTTTGACAAATTGTAAGGTAGAAGTTTGTTGTTTTTCACATTTGATCTTTCTTGCAATTATCACAGAATAAACAGTTTTAAATCGGTGTTTCTGGCAATAAGGTGTATGTATTTTTCGGTGGTTACTAAGTCAGTTTCCTAATCTCTCAAAGGATGGATTGGAATCAGTATCCAATAGTTTCAATGTTTCCATTCTCAAAGATTTTAGAGATTTAAACCAACATTTAAAAGCAAATTAAAAGCATTTCTGAATGACAACGCCTACTCAGTAGATGAATTTTTAGATATGAAGTAGTAACTGTAAAAAAAGGATTACTTAATTATTTTGTGTAAAGAAAACTTATGTTAAAGTGACACGTTCCACATCAATACGAAATGTATTCGTGATCTACGGAACAAGGATCGATGTATGTACGTATGTATGTTTGTATGTATGCCGTTAGATCCAATATATTTCTCTCATAAGTGGGCTTTCAAACTATCTATTTTAAATATTTCTCACAGAAAGCATTTAGTATAGTTTCACAAGAATCTTGTCACGTCCACCGTTTACTTTAAAGCCTTATTATTCCCACTGACTGTTTGTCGAATTAGCTTCTTCTAATTATCACAGAATAGTTGGGGACCACTTGTGTTATCTCTTTGACGGTTTCTGTAATGGTTTTGTTTACAACGAAGTGTGACTCTGGAAGCCAATACAACAACGCACTTTTACAATTATACATACCTATGATAAAGTATCTTACCTGAGAAATATTGCATGCAGCTCTAGTTTACTGAATTTCCTATCTACTGCAACGAGTATGTCGCCACAATTTCGCTTGCGATATAAACTTCGACTTGCCCCGAAAATCTCACTGCTGTCAGTTTCAGGTTCCAACCAGCTTTATGAGCCTTTTTATTTGATTTCCACTGCTATTTATGACTGTTTCAAACTCCCTAACTTTATCTGAAAATGCTCGTCATTTGAATCACATAGCGTGATGGATGGTAGCGTCTGATGTACTGCATATCTGTAAGCCACTTTCAACTCCATGGCGCAAGTGTAGGAAGTCTTAGTATAATTTGCCATAGAACCTTTCCCAGTTTCTGATTCAAAACTTCCACTCTACTTAGAACCAGCGGTGGTGAGGGGGGGGGGGGTGACGGGGGGGGGGGAGGGGGGACGAGGGGGGCGGCAATCATTCTAGGGACAATGCTACGTATTGTGAGCTTCACTAAAATTCTATGAGCGAATCTGTTACACTCTATAATGATCCTCATAAGACTACGGAGCCTAAATGCCAGGCATCATTTGTCCCAATGTCTGCCAAAATTTGCAGCTGGTTGCACCTCAAAGCCTGCTGGAACACTCTCTCCACCTTGTTTCAGACATACACACTGAGTGTGCAAGGCAATCCTTCATCTCCCTTGCTGCCATCCTCCGAAGAGGTGTCATTATTCGCTGTACTGTTCGAAATGCTGGCTGTTAACAGACCCTTAGACTTTTTCACTAGCTTCCTCGGCTCAGGACACCGCAGGTTTCTCAACAGATGAAATATGTCACGCTGGTTTAGTTTCAGTGAAAGATATCATTTGGAAGCTATTGGTAAGCGCTATGGGTTTAGTACCCTGCGTCGTCCCTCATCCTTTCTTTCCTTTACAGGTTCGTAGACTAAAACTTGCACGTCAATCGTAGTCAGGTCGACGAGTGGTAATAGGCCCTGTATATTTCCTGGAGAGGAGACAGTATGGACGGGAGAGTAGTCAGGGCGATTGCCAGCTGCTTACGAAGAACAACTGACTCATGTGTGGTCAAGGACGACATTCACAGTGTGGCTCCTTCCCAGCTAGCACAATGATTTCTGAACAGTAAACAAATAAGTTTAATTGATTTTGTTTTCAAAGATGGACATATTGTCACATTGAGGGCCCGTGATTATGGTGGCACCTTCGCTACAGTTATTTTCTGTCATTAATAACCGCGTACGTACTTATGCCTTGGAAGTGCAGCTGAACAGAATGGCCAGTGCCCTGAAAGGAGGCTATAAGCTTAACGTTGTTGTTGTTGTGGTCTTCAGTCATGAGACTGACTTGATGCAGCTCTCCATGCTACTCTATCCTGTGCAAGCTTCTTCATCTCCCCGTACTTACTGCAACTACATCCTTCTGAATCTGCTTAGTGTATTCATCTCTTGGTCTCCCTCTACGATTTTTACCCTCCACGCTGCCCTCCAATACCAAATTGGTGATCACTTGATGCCTCAGAACATGTCCTACTAACCGGTCCCTTCTTCTTGTCAAGTTGTGCCACAAACTCCTCTTCTCCCCAATTCTATTCATTACCTCCACATTAGTTATGTTATCTACCCATCTAATCTTCAGCATTCTTCTGTAGCACCACATTTCGAAAGCTTCTATTCTTTTCTTGTCCAAACTGTTTATCGTCCATGTTTCACTTCCATACATGGCTACACTCCATACAAATACTTTCAGAAACGACTTCCTGACACTTAAATCAATACTCAATGTTAACAAATTTCTCTTCTTCAGAAACGCTTTCCTTGCCAGTGCCAGTCTACATTTTATATCCTCTCTACTTCGACCATCATCAGTTATTTTGCTTCCCAAATAGCAAAACTCCTTTACTACTTTAAGTGTCTCATTTCCTAATCTAATTCCCTCAGCATCACCCGACTTAATTCGACTACGTTCCACTATCCTCGTTTTGCTTTTGTTGATGTTCATCTTATATCCTCCTTTCATGACACTGTCCATTCCGTTCAAATGCTCTTCCAAGTCCTTTGCTGTCTCTGACAGAATTACAATGTCATCGGTGAACCTCAAAGTTTTTATTTCTTCTTGGTGGATTTTAATACCTACTCCGAACTTTTGTTTCGTTTCCTTTACTTGGATAACATCGGGGAGAGGCTAAAATCCTGTCTCACTCCCTTCCCAACCACCGCTTCCCTTTCATGGCCCTCGACTCTTATAACTGCCATCTGGTTTCTGTACAAATTGTAAATAACCTTTCGCTCCCTGTATTTTACCCGTGCCACCTTCAGAATTTGAAAGAGAGTATTCCAGTCAACATTGTCAAAAGCTTTCTCTAAGTCTACAAATGCTAGAAATGTAGGTGTGCCTTTCCTTAATTTTTCTTCTAAGGAAAGTCGTAGAGTCAATATTGTCTCACGTGTTCCAATATTTCTACGGAATCCAAACTGATCTTCCCCGAAGCTTAACGTTAACAAAAGGAAAACAAAGGTAACGGAAGGCAGGCGAATTAAATCAGGTGATGTTGAAAGAACTACATTAGGAGATGAGACACTAAAAGTAGTAGATGGACTTTGCTATTTGTGCAGTGAAATAACTGACGAAGGCTGAAGTTGAGAGAATATAAAGTTAGACGGGCAATGGTAAGAGAAGCATTTCTGAAGAATGGAACTATGTTAACAGTGAATGTAAATTCAATTGTTAGGAAGTCTTTTATGAAAGCATTTGTCTGGAGTGCAGTCTTGCACAAAAGTGAAACGTCGACGATAAGCTGTTCGGGCTAAAAGGGAATAGAAGCTTTTGAAATGTTTTGCTGCAGAAGAATGCCCACGATTAAATTGGTAGGTCGCGTAACTATGAGCAGGTACTGAATAGAGTTGTGGAGAGAAGAAATTTGTGGCATAACTTGACTAAAAGAAGGGCTCGGTTGGTAGAACACATTCTGAGATAGCAAGTAGCAAGTAATGGTCGGTTTGACATTGGAATGTAGTAGCGGGAGGGGGGGGGGGAGTTAAAAATTGGAGGGGGGGACCAATAAACTAGTCCAGTTGGCAGGTTTCCTGGAAGTGGGCTGCAGTAGTTGCTCGGAGATGATGAAGGCTTGCAGAGGACAGAGGAACGTGAAGAGCTGCATAAGACCACAACAACTGTGTTAAGTAACTGAGTACTCACAGTTTAGTACGACGAGCATATGTATTCAGCTTGAGTTGCATGGCATTTATCAGATCTTTAATAGGTACCGTATTGGGAATATCTTTTGTCTTATGCGCAGATCTTTTACGTAGTTGTCGGAGGCTAAGAGCAGTTAACATGAGTAGAGCCTAACTTCTTTGCCTTCCCAGTCTTTCTCCTGAATCCTACATACAAATCATGATATGAACAGTCGCCGGAGGATAGCTCATCTAGGGCATTAGGCAATCGTTTAACCTTCGTATCACCGCCCACTGACTTCCAGACAAACGACGGCGGAAATAATGGCTCGGACCCAACCATGCAGAGGAAACACGCCCACTGGCAAAACGACATCCCTGCACCAGGAAAGGACCGAGCCAAGCTCCACAAGATGGTAACTAAAGGGGCCCAGAAGCGCTCGGAGAACCAGTTACACCACGGCGTCGCAGCTCGCACCGGCCAGACTGATGTCGTAGGTTGACTCCTGTTGTAGAGAGCTGCAACGCTCAATGTTTGACCGGACACCGCTCGCCCGTTGACGGGGGGACCGAGCCGCTCGTGTCCGGCCCCATACGACTCGGCTCTGTCACGTACTCGCCCCATGTCTGTTGTCCGGATTCCTGACACGCGGATAACCGAGCATGATCGGCTCGCTGCACTGTACTGTACAAATCCAACGCCTCTCTCTCTATCTTTCTCTCTCTCTCTCTCTCTCTCTCTCACACACACACACACAGACACACACACACACACAATGTATTTATCTCTGTCTTTCTCTCTTTTAATACAAAATTAACGTTTCAGAAATGGTTCAAATGGCTCTGAGCACTATGGGACTTAAATACTGTGGTCATCAGTCCCCTAGAACTTAGAACTACTTCAACCTAACTAAGCTAAGGACATCACACACATCCATGCCCGAGGCAGGATTCGAACCTGCGACCGTAGCAGTCCCGCGGTTCCGGACTGAGCGCCTTAACCGCGAGACCACCGCGGCCGGCAATTAACGTTTCCAAGGACGGTTACGTGACACTGCTAAATTCATAAAGCACTTGGAAAGTATAATGATATTTCGATACAATCGCGGATAGAAGACGAGTCTCATTTCCAAACAGAAGATCATCAATAGGAAACATTAAATAAGTGCTTTCCCTGTAATCTAGAAGACAACCATCTTTATAAAGAAAGCATACAAAAAACATTAAACATTTACAGACGTAACTTGTCATACTTTTCTCTTGTTTGCAACAGAAACAACATTATAGTTACTGTTGATCAGCAGTAAATCACTAACGCATTCCGGATTGAATTGGCTGCGGCGATTTGTTAGTAACATGCCGGCTTTACTAAAGCATCTTTCACTAGGTGCGCTTGTTGCTGGGATACATAAAATACGTCTTGCAACTGCAGCCAGGCCTGGCAGATCTGTTTCATGTCTGCTCCACCACTTCAAGATGTCACCATCATCTCCGGGGTGCATTAAAATGTAGAGATCTACTTCATCTGCTGCGGATGATCTGATGTTCCTCCATTCCTTGAAACGATCTCTCTTTCTGGGTGGGGATGACACAGTACTTGAAGGATCTATGATAATAAACGAAAGAGACAAGTAATACAGGACTGATGTGGAAATCATCGAAAAGTTCCCGTAAAAACGAGGTGTTTTACGTTAATGAAGTATTATACGAATTATAACATTCCCGTTTCTCTACAATACACTATCTACTAACTATACAAAAACGATTATGTTAATGATTGCATGTTGTACCTGCGTAAGTAGCACACATTTGTTGCACATTGCTAAGAATTTCCTGCTTTTCATTTATTTCAAGCATATTAAGATCACGGAAAGACGGCCAAAGAAACGTAGCAATTTTATGTCTGGAAGTGATCACGATCTTCTCACAAACGAAAGCCAAGGCTCGATTTTTAATCCTTTGTATCTCCTGTTAAAAAATACATATCTGTTAGTACCCATCATTTACGCTAGTTAATTATAAATCTATCGCGTGTCATAATGAAACAGTGCTTTTAACTGCAGTAATTATTCACCTGATATTCAGTGTCACTGACAGTGCAGATTTCTTTCAGTTTGTGAAACCAAAGAAGAACTAACTGGATTGTCGGTTCTTTTTCGCCTTCTAATTCATCTGTGGCCTCTTTAAATGGTCTCAGGAAATGCGCAATTTTTCCTGCAAGCACATTATCATATCCTTGCAGTCTGGAAGCGGAGTCCTTTTCCGTCAGCAAAGCAGCAACTTCGTTATACTGAGTGTGTAAGGATTCCAGCATAGTGTACAAGCTGTTCCAGCGCGTGCAGACCTCTTGTTTCAACGATGATTTCAAAGACGAGCAGAGGCCACTTTTCTTAATGTATCTTACAATGCATTTTGCAGTATTTATTGTTGATGCGACGTTCGGGGCATGATTTAACAAGAAGTTATCTCAATCGAAAGTATGGCTAAGTGCTGTGTTTATACAATGAGCAGCACAAGGAATCCTTTCGTGATTTTCCAAAGCCTTTACACATTGGCACCCTGGTCGGAGACAAAAACGAAACTGTGCAACATGTCCGGCGAAATGTCCCAATCAGCCATCCTCTCTTCAATTTCTTTCATAATATTTACTCCCGTCTTCTTAGCGTCCGGGAATTTTGTTGTAAATAAAACATTGTTCACAAGAGACCAATCTGTGTTTATGTAATGTGTTGTAAGCGTCAAATAGTGCACCTGATATGCGAATCAGTCCACATATCAACTGTCGCAGCACATGTTTTATTAATAACTTCCGCAATAACAGAAGGCATTATGCTGTTTCGTATTGCATCAGCTTGTTCTTTGACATGTCTGCTTACAGTAGAGGGATATGGCGTGACATCTGCCACGTTAACTTCTCCGTAATGCGCACCTAGATGTATTAATTCTTGGCCTAGTTCTCTGAAACCTTCACCAGAAACATCATTAAAAGGTCTCATATCTTTAGCACACATTGCAACACACTTTTCTGTAATAATATTTTTTATTACTGCCGGTATCCCTGAAGGAGCTGTATCTTTGTGAGGTTTCTTGCAACTGTGTTTCTTTAAACGAGTGGTTCCCGACTGGAAGCACAATAATGTGGAGCAGTTTATGCACGATATGTACCCAGTAGACGCACTGTTTTCGTCTACAACCAACAGAAATGTACTCCACACTTGGCTTTTTAGACCTTCCCGTTTCTTCAATCTGTAAACATTGGTTTCAATCTTACGTCTTACTGCACTGGCTTCCTCGCGCTGCATGATTACAGAGAGAGACACGCCACAAATGAGAAGCCCGTATTGGCTGCAGACTCATACGGATAATGACATTTGTAATGTGTTTGAAGTTACCTGCTACGTATTCGGTCACGGCATCTATGCTCGGTCACGAGAACTAGTGCGGGCAGCCTATCCAGTTAGGGTGTGCCGCCCCATCTCGTATTTTGTGCTCGCTTACTCGGTCATGCAGGACTCTGTCCTGTTGCTCTCGTGTCGACCGCGAAGCCACTACCCCTCGCTATACGGCGCAGCCCACTGGACTCATGTGGCGACCTCACATGCGCCGACGCTCAAGACGGAAAGGGTCTGAGTCATATTTTGCGTTCTCGTATCCACGATGCTTTCGCCAGTACTCGTGCTTCCTGGAACCTGATAGGTTGTCCACGGTCACGGTGGTGTTCCGCTATCGCCGATTTATTATGTTGTTGTAATCGTACATAGCGTTCGTGCTCTGCTACTCGTAAGCTGACAGGTCTCCCTGTTTCTCCTATGTAGGCAGCTCCGCACTCACACCGTAGTTGTAAACACCTGCAGTGTTAAGATCGCCGGAGGACAGCTCATCTAGGGCATTAGGCAATCGTTTAACCTTCGTATCACCGAAAAGAAACACAGGGTGTGCCGCAAAATGAAGCGTAATGTTCAATAGACATTCGATAGTTCGAAGTTCAAGTCTCCTCAGAAAATATTGGAATAAATGAGAGTTCGATTTAAGTTTGACTGATCAAGAAGGATTTAAGGAAAAGATGGGGTGAGGATATCTCTTCCGAAGCAACCAAGCGAAGTTTATGTTTAACTAGTTTAATTAATTTTTATTTATGTTAACATTTCATTAAAAGGCCATACAACTTTTCAAAAATATATAACGAAACTTCAGTCTGATTTTGCAAAGAAATCAATTATCTTTTTCAGTGACTTCCAGGGTGCTGAGTAAAGCACATTTCCTATTGTGACCAAAATCGAAAATGCAGCACTTTCTTCTTCCGTTCTAAGGATGCGCAACGTTTGCAATGAAGACTTCGCTTCTTTTGGAGTCTTGGATCTGCTCTGCTTCTCTTCGTACTTCTTCTCCTGCTTCTTCTTCTTCTGTTTCGTCATGTTCTTCGTTCTCGTCATACGGAACAGATAAAATATCATCAGTCAGGAAACCGCAGGCACCCAGATAATAGTCAAAATGTACGTATGCTTCAAATTTCGTATTCTCTCCTAGGTTAGGAAGACGACTCCAGGTGTTGTAGAAATGCGAATCAGTTTCTCCGCTCTCCTTTTGTTTCGCGCTGCTTGATGAACCCGCTTTTCTTGGAACTGTTTGGAGGCGTCATTGTAGTAATATTCCCCCATGCTGAAGTGGCCATAGCTGTTTCTCAAAAAACTGTTATACTGTGTCTCCGACAATCTTCAGTGCTACCCAAGATTGTGGTCACAATTTCTTTACGGTGGTAAAGAGCATTAAAATTTAGAATTATCTCTGATCAAGCGGATGTAATTTCGAATTGGCGTTCTCAGAGAAAGCTAGAAGTTACATCTTTTCTGTTTATTCATAGCTTCGTTCAGGCTGAACAGTCACACATTTAACAATTCTTCTGTGATTAACGATATTTTGTTGGAAGAGTAGGTAAGAGGCATGATCTGGTAACATTGGAACATCAAGGATTAGTACCTTCCGCTATCAAAAGACATTTTAGTTTCTGAGACCCGTCCATGTTCACTGCGAGCAACAGCGACAGTCCTTATTTTGTGTTTTTTCCACCACAACATTAAAAGTCAGTGTGCAGTCGGAAAAACATCTGAAAAAAAATTCGCATTTTGCCATTGCTGAACATGGATCGAAATTTACCAGCAGGCTTCTTAGTTCATTTTTCCGTATTGAACAAACTATGTTATTATTTACACAAAACTTTTTATGAACCGTAGTATGTCTTTTTAAGAATTATTGACGCGATAGCTTCAGTGTCCAGGATAATAGTTAATGCCTTAGCCTTTATATTAAACATTTAACTTCGACAGCTATGTTTTGTCTTCTACATTGATTACACTATTTCAACAGACATTCTCCAAGATTCGGTAAATCAGCTGCCTCGGTCCGCTTCCTCCCTACACATGATATCGTTTTTGTGGTCTTCAGTCCAGAGACGGGTTTGATGCAGCTCTCCATGCTACTGTATCCTGTACAAGCTTCTTTATCTCCAAGTACCTACTGCAACCATCATCCTTCTGAATCTGCTTAGTTTATTCATCTCTTGGTCTCCCTCTACGATTTTTAGCCTCCACGCTGCCCTCCAATACTAAATTAATGATCCCTTGATGCCTTAGAACATGTCCTATCAACAGATCCCTTCTCCTTGTCAAGTTGTGCCACAAATTCTGCTTCTCCCCAATTCTATTCAGTATCTCCTCATTAGTTACGTGATTTACCCATCTAATTTTCAGCATTCTTCTGTAGAACCATATTTCGAAACCATCTCTTCTCTTCTTGTGTAAACTATTTATCGTCCATGTTTCACTTCCATACATGGCTACACTCCATACAAATACTTTCAGAAAAGACTTCCTGACACTTAAATCTGTAGTAGATATTAACAAATTTCTCTTCTTCAGAAACGCTTTCCTTGCCATAGCCAGTCTACATTTTATATCCTCTCTACTTCGACCATCATCAGTTACTTTGTTTCCCAAATACCAAAAGTCATCTACTACTTTAAGTGTCTCATTTTCTAATTCCCTCAGCATCACATGGTTTAATTCGATCACATTCCATCCTCGTTTTGCTTTTGTTGATTTCCATCTTACATCCTCCTTTCGAGACACTGTCCATTCCGTTGAACTGCTCTACCAGGTTCTATGCAGTCTCTGACAGAGTTGCAGTGTCACTGGCAAACCTTAAAGTTTTTATTTCTTCTCCATGGATTCTAATTCCTACTTCAATTTTTTTTCTTTTGTTTCCTTTACTGGTTGCTCAATATATAGATTGAATAACGTCGGGGATAATCTACAACCCTGCCTCACACCCTTCCCAACCACTGCTTCCCTTTCATGCCCCTCGATTCCTATAACTGCCATCTGGCTTCTGTATAAATTGTAAATAACCTTTCGCTCCCTGTATTTTACCCCTGCCACCTTCAGAATTTGAAAGAGAGTATTCCAGCCAACATTGTCAAAATCTTTCTCTAAGTCTACAAATGCCAGAAACGTGGGTTTGCCTGTCCTTAATCTAACTTCTAAGATAAGTCGCAGGATCAGTATTGTCCCGCGTGTTCCAACATTTCTACGGAATCCAAACTGATCCTCCCCGAGGTCGGCTTCTACCAGTTTTTCCATTCGTCTGTAAAGAATTCGTGTTAGTATTTTGCAGCTGTGACTTGTTAAACTGATAGTTCGGTAATATTCACTCCTGTCAACACTTCTTTTCTTTGGGATTGGAATTATTATATTCTTCTTGAAGTCTGAGGGTATTTAGCCTATCTCATACATCTTGCTCACCAGATGGTAGTGTTTTGTCATGGCTGGCTCTCCCAAGACTATCAGTAGTTCTAATAGAATGTTGTCTACTCCCGGGGCCTTGTTTCGAACTAATTCTTTGAGTGATCTGTCAAACTCTTCACGCAGTATCATATCTCTCAATTCATCTTCATCTACGTCCTTTTCCATCTTTATAATATTGTCCTCAGGTACATCGTACTTGTATAGACCCTCTATTTACTCCTTCCACCTTTCTGCTTTCCCTTCTTTGCTTACGACTGGTTTTCCATCTGAGCTCTTGATATTCATACAAGTGGTTCCCATTTCTCCAAAGGTCTCTTTAAGTTTCCTGTAGGCAGTATCTGTCTTACCCCTCGCGATATAAGCCTCTACATCCTTACATTTGTCCTCTAGCCATCCCTTGTTAGCCATTTTGCACTTCCTGTCTATCTCATTTGTATTCCTTTTTGTCTCCTTCATTTAATGCATTTTTATATTTTCTCCATTCATCACTTAAATTCAGTACCTCTTCTATTACCCAAGGATTTCTACTAGCCCTCGTCTTTTAACCTATTTGTTCCTCTATTGCCTTCATCTCTCAAAGCTACCCATTCTTCTTCTACTGTATTTCTTTCCTCCGTTCTTGTCAATCGTTCCCTAATGCTCTCTCTGAAACTATCTACAACCTATGGTTCCTTCAGTTTATCCAGGCCCCATCTCCTTAAATTTCTACCTTTTTGCAGTTTCTTAATTTTTGATCTATAGTTCATAACCAACAGATTGTGGTCATAGTCCACATCTGGCCCTGGAAAGTCTTACAATTTAAAACCCGGTTCCTAAATCTCTGTCTTACCATTATATAATCTATGTGAAATCTTCCAGTGTCTCCAGGCCTCTTCCATGTATACAATCTTCTCTCATGATTCTTAAACCAAGTGACAGCTATGATTAAGTTATGTTCTGTACAAAATTCTACCAGGTGGCTTCCTCTTTCATTCCTTACCCTCATTCCATATTCACCTACTGCTTTTCCTTCTCTTCCTTCTCCTACTATCGAATCCCAGTCCCACATGACTATTAAAATTTCGTCTCCCTTCACTATCTGAATAATTTCTTTTATCTCATCATACATTTCTTCAATCTCTCCGTCATCTGCGGAGCTCGTTGTCATATGTACTTGTACTACTGTAGTAAGTGCGGGATTTGTGTCTATCTTGGCCACAATAATGCGTTCGCTATGCTATTCGTAGTAGGTTACGAGCGCTCCAATTTTTTTTACACATTATTGAACCTACTCCTGCATTACCCCTATTTGATTTTGTATTTATAACCCTGTATTTACCTGACCAGAAGTCTTGTTCCTCCTGCCACGGAACTTCACTAATTCTCACTATATCTAACTTTAATCTATCCATTTCCCTTTTTAAATTTTCTAACCCACCTGCCTTAGTAAGGGATCCGACATTCCACGCTCCGATCTGCAGAACGCCAGTTTTGTTTCTCCTGATAATGACGTCCTTCTGAGTAGTCGCCCCCCCTTCCCCCCCCTCCCCCCCCCCCCCCCCCCCCCGGCCCCGCGGAGATCCGAATGGGGGACTACTTTACCTCTGGTATATTTTACGCAAGAGGACGCCAGCATCATTTAACCATACATGCCGTCGGGAAAAATTACAGCTGTAGTTTTTCCTTGCTTTCAGCCGTTCGCAGTACCAGCATAGCAAGGCCGTTTTGTTTAGTGTTACAAAGCCAGATCAGTCAATCATCCAGACTATTGCCCCTGGAACTAGTGAAAAGACTGCTGCCCCTCTTTAGGAACCACATGTTTGTTCTGGCCTCTCAACAGATACCTCTCCGTTGTGGTTGCACCTACGGTACAGCAATCTATATCGCTGAGGCACGCAATCCTCCTCACCAACGGTAAGGTCCTTGGTTCAGGGGATACATGATAGGTATTCAGAAACCTCATCTTTCTGCTTCAGGACTGTGTAGATGGTGGATTCCCAAAAGTCGCTATATCCTTTTTTCTCTTTCCACATTCCACGGTCTTAATAATCTGATACTTTTCTGCGGGCGTCAAACACTTGCACTTCTTTGAAGTCTTTTTCGCAACTCAGTGGTACATATACCGTGGTGCATCATGCATTTTTCAGCGGACAAAGCCGATTCACGAAGAGCTGGATGACGAAACAAGTACTCGAACTGCAGAGTGTTAGGTAGCCGCCAACCTCGAAACATAGTGTGTTTTCGAGCGGTCTCTCTTAATAATCGGTTCGATTTATCGGTTGAACCAAAACACACAGGATTTCTTCAATCTGTCGGCGGGTTTTTTTTTTCAAGCGGCTAGACAATTAATTCGACTTATCGAGAAACTCGGCCTATCGAGGTTCGAATTGGCAAGAGTCGACTGTGCATAAACGATTTTCAGTTATAGGATCCTCCGCTCTGTTCGCTGACGATTCAGTTGTCAACACGGAAACATCATCGTCAGATTTTCTTAAGGACATTCAAGAGACGACGACAAATTTTTTCACTTAGTGCAATGCAAAGCAACTCCACTTCAAAGATGTCAAATACAAGATAACGCCAATAAAAAAGAGAAATATCCTTATAGGTTCCGATTACAAGAACATCTTGAGAACATCATATTGTATAATTATTTAAGTAGCGATGTGACATAGGACGAACAGGTGATTCAGTATCAGAGAAGGAGAAGGAGACTTCGAATTTTGGAAAGATTCAGGGAAAGAGCAGTCAGTACATCTACGAGTATAAAGGAAATCATATACAAGAAGCTTGTGCTTCCGCCATTAGGTGTCCTTATCAGGTAAGGACGACAATATAGTTGAAAGTGTAACGGATATGCTCAGGGAATTTAAATGAGAATCGTTGGAAGAAAGACGACACAGTTGTCGTGAAACCCTGTTAAGTAAATTTAGAGAAGCTCAACTAGAAGAATGCTTCCAGAATGAGATTTTCACTCTGCAGCGGAGTGTACGCTGATATGAAACTTCCTGGCAGATTAAAACTGTGTGCCCGACCGAGACTCGAACTCGGGACCTTTGCTTTTCGCGGGCAAGTGCTCGTGAACACATCAGCAGCACCAACAGTGGCAAAAGGAACTGCCGCTACCATTTATTGCTGGTTGGGATTTCCAACTGGAATTTTGGATGAAATACGAAGGTTGTAAGGTGTTGCTCTACCACCTTTTTTTTTTTTTTTATTACCCGCTTTACACGAGCGGTTGTCTAACCGCTTTTTTTATTCTTTTTTTTTTAATTTTTTTTAAGTGCTCTACTAATTATTTTTTTTTAGAAAACAAATAAAAACCTCTTGGGTATGAAAATAAAAGACGACGTTCTTCATAAAATAACACAATATTCTTTGAAAACGTAAAACATAAAAGGTAGCTATATTTCCGCAACGGCCTTCTTTTGTATTGTTATGTTTTTTGTTAACATAAATGAGTATACAGTCTCACCATCAGCAGCAATTTTTTTTTTTTTTTGGGAGCACAAGAGAAAGAAAACAAATAGGCTGCAGGTAGAGAGCTATGTGTGAAAAGGATAAACATGTGTAAGGAGAAAAAAAAACTTAGACGAGGAGGAGAAAAGAGAAGTGAAATAAAATAGGAATACTTTCCGCGCCATGCTCCACTTTGGCGCGCCTAGAACAAAATGCATTCTATCATTGACCATTGAAGGGGAACGTGGGATCGTCCAGTCTTGGCTGGCACGGTTCGTTCAGATTCCAGCTTTGAGGCGGGTTGGTGAAAATGCTCTGTAAATAGTTCGCGAAAGTGGCCCGATAGTGTCGATGCCGGCGAAGGGTGTGGTGATGTACTTGGAGGCGTGTCCAAAAGTCCGCCGGATCGACAATGTCGTCCCGGAAGAGGTAGTTGACAGCCATGCCACTGATCCATGTGATGGCGTGCCACTTAGCCGATGGAAAGTAGGTCGTGTCGGGATATATCATCATAGTGGGAGAAACGTGATGTGGTGGTACTCGGAGGTAGAAAGCCACAATCTTCTGTACGAGGGTCCAGACAGCTGCTGCTGGCCCACACTCAAAACGATGTAAATCTGTATCTTCGACATTGCACTTGAGGCACAGGGGTGAGTCCACCAGTGCGATGCGATGCAGTTTCTGTCTTGTAGTATACTTGCCGTTGACGAGAAGGTACCACATAGAGGTGGTGTCAGTGGTGTGATACGGTTGGTGGATCGTTTTCCAAACTGTAGGCCATGAAACCTGGGGGTGGCGTGTTTCGACGGGGTTGCAGGGTGGAGACTTTCGGAGAAGGCGGTAGATGTCGCGGGTGGTCGTCTTCCTGGTCCTGGGGAGCTCGGTGCATATGTAGCTGTACTCCAAAAAGAAACGGCCGATATGTGACATCGGAGGTGGGATGTGTGCCAAAGACGTCGGTGGGCGTCTCGAAACAGGTGCGAGCTCGGTGGTCAACATTCCAGTAAAACTAGCATTTTGGCTTTTCCATAACCGGAGCATAGTATTGGTGTAAAGTGCCGTAGTCCTGGCTCTCACATTAACCAGATCGAGGCCACCATCCCGCTTCGGTAAGGTGAGAGCTTCATACTGGACTTTGAAGATGTGTCCAGAACAAATGAAATAGCCGAATGCCGCCTGTAACCTGGCCGCCATTGTCGCAGTGATGGGCAAAATCTGCGCTATATGGGGTATCCGAGCCGCCAGATGGGTATTGACGAAGGTGACTCTCTGGCACATATTCAGCGGGCGTAGTATGTGATTTTGTATGTTGGCCCGGATGCGTTGCAGCAGCGCCCGAAAATTAATCGCCGAGGTGCGGCGAATGTCTCGGGTGTACACCAATCCGAGACAACAAAGGGTGTCCACCAGTTGAAATGGAACTACGCTGTCTGCGGGAAGGCCGCGGCCGATCTTCATAGCGCATGATTTTGCCACGTTCATAACGCTCCCTGCCCCTGCACTGTAACGGGTAATCCACTGCATCGCAGCTTGTACGTCAGCCGCTGAACGTACGACGAGGGCCAAGTCGTCCGCATAAGCTCGGCAGCGGAACATATGATCCCGGAGTGGAATACCTGTCAAACGTCGCCGTAATCCGCAAATGAGTGGTTCCATCGCAATGGCATAAAGCACCGTCGACAATGGACAACCCTGCCGTACTGAGCGTTCAATCCGTATAGGTTCCGTAAGTCTGCCGTTGACGAGAAGTCTGGACGTTGCTCCACGAAGGAGCCGCATAATCACCTGCGTGAACGTCGGGGGAATTGCCATTTGGTCCATCACTGCGTTGAGGAATGCATGATTGACGCGGTCAAACGCTTGTTTGAAGTCGATGGAGATTAAAGCGCCTGGCAGTCGCGAGTGTGTTGCCACAGCGATCACATCTCGATATTCACTGAGGGCTGTCTGTATATTACGATCGCCGCCTAAGGATGTTTGTTCGTGGGAAACAATGTCCCGTAAGACACGTTTGAGTCGCACTGCTAGAAGGCGTGTGAAAATCTTGAAGTCCGAATTGAGTAACGTGATCGGCCGATAACTGTCGAGTCGTGTTCCTCCTGCGGGTTTCGGGACTGGTACAAGTAAGCCTTCCATGAACATTGGTGGCGGGTTCGCCGCGCCGGACAAAAGTTCCCAGTACATGTACCTCCATCGTGGCATCATCAAATCTTGGAAGGTTCTGTAAAATTCGAGAGGTAAACCATCCGGGCCGGGAGATCGATTCAGGGACCCCTTGGCCACAGCGCCTTGGACGTCGTCGGTGGTCACTTCAGCAGTCAGGAGGGTTGCAGCTGCTGCGTTTAGAGTACCAAGTGTCTCCTGGGCAACCTCAGCAATGGCCTCTGCACCGGCAGGTACTTCTTGATAGAAAAGTCTATAGTGCGTTGTGAATGCATCCGCAATGGTAGCTTGCGAAGTCAGCCGTCGTCCATCAGGTAAGTCTAAAGTTGTCATTAAAGCCTGTCGGCGTCGACGAACATTTTGAACAATATGATGCATAGAAGGTTCTTCACCGTTAATCCTGTCTTGGCTGCGGGCTCGTACAATGGCTCCCTCTAGACGGCATCTGGTCAAGGATAAAATCTTTGCCTTGATGCGTCGAGCTTCTTGGAGGCGATCCGGGGATGGAGGATGATCCATGAGTTCACGTAGAGCGCTATAGTAGAAATCAGTTGTATGGTGATGCCACCTGGCTTTGGCTCTGCCATAGTGTGTCAATGTGCGTCGGATGGCCGGTTTGGCGCACAGCAACCACCACTGCAGCGTGGTCTCGTAACGCATAATGCGTCGAACACAGGTGTGCCACGTGTCGGTGACCTGTTGTCGACATTCAGGGTCCCGCAGTAGCGCGACATTGAGTTTCCAAGGTCCTGCACTGCGCCATATAGATTGTCGACGTAGGTTCATGGTACAGATATAGATGTCATGATCCGAAAAGGCAGACGGCCAACGTTCCGCGTCGAGGAGAACTGATTTTAGAGCGTTAGAGATGTATATTCTATCAAGTCGGCTGGCGGAGTGGCTCGTGATGTGTGTATACCCCGGGCGGTCGCCGTGTACCACTCGCCAAGTGTCGAGGAGACGAAGGCGGCGGACGAGGAAGCGAAGTTCGGGACATGTGGTGAAATGAGGGTATTGGTCTGTGCGCTCGAGAACACAGTTGAAATCTCCACCTACGATGAGATGATCGTATCGACCAAGGAATAAAGGCGTTATATCTTCTGCGTAGAAATGGGAGCGATCCCTCCGTTTATCAGTGCCCGATGGGGCGTAGAGATTTATGATTTTGAGTCCTTCAACTGTTATGGCCACCCCTCGCGCTGTTGGGAGGTATGCGACATCGGAAACTGCAATTCCTTCTCGGAGGAGGATGGCTGCGCCTGAGTGTTCCATAGCTGCAGGGGCGGCGTACGTCTCATATCCATAACACCCAGTCCAAGTCGCTGTTCTCAGTTCTTGTAACAGGGCGATGTCGATGTCCGCTGCTCGTAGCGTGTCACGGAGCAGTTGAAGTTTAGCGTGGGAGCCGATATTATTAGTATTGATAGTAGCTATTCGGTACGCCTGATGGGAGATCCGTGCTGTCGATAGGTTCGTAGCTGGTGAAGATTGTTGTGGTGGATGCTGGAAGTCCATAGAAGTCGCAGGAGTCGCCGTAGGAACTTCCCCCATTTTAGTGTTGGTCTAACGGAGAAACAGATCTCATTTCCGCATCAGATGGAGGTGGGATATCCGTGTCATCCGCCCATGAAAGGTGTCCGACAGGTTTGACATCGGCGAGAGGTGGCAGCGCTGGCCGAGTCGACTCAATGGCGTCGGTGACAACAGGCGTGCTATGATCCATGGCTTCTGGGCGCGGGGCTTGCGCACGATCTCTGTTGGCCGGTTCACCGTCTTGTGGATGACGCGTCTCCGTGGCAGAGGAGAAAGTGTTATCGTGTTCTCCGTCGGAGTGATGTGGCATCTCTTCGTCCTGCGGAGGGAGCTCAATAGTCGAGTCTGATGTCTTGCGGCGTTTTTTTCGTCGTTTGGGCGACTTCTGCTTTCGGCAATGAGTTTCGGTGTCTGAGGAAGGAAGAGATTCACGTCGTTCCGGTACAAAAGCCGCGGGTGCTGTGATGCGGTCTTCATTCTCCAGAACACTCTCATTGGTATCCTTGTGATCTTCTATCGTTGGTGTGTCCGGCTGTTGGACATGTTCACGGGCGGCATCGCCGGTGTCAAGGTGCTGGGACGCCTCCGGGTGTATCGGACCAGAGAGAAGCTCATGAACGGCGCCTTGTGAGGGCTGGACGTGCAGTGTCGCCGCATAGGTGACTGGAAGGGTGGTCGTGGTTCTGTCGGTGTTCGTATCGTCGGGCCGTAGTTGTGTGATGCGGCGTTGCAGGCATTCATTACGGACGTGTCCTTCTTTGCCACAACCGGAACATGTTCGAGGTTGTCCGTCGTAAATGACCACCGCACGGCAGCCGTCGATAGAAATGTACGATGGAACGTGCCGTTTGAGATCGATTCGGACTTGTCTCACACCATTAAGTACCGGATACGTCGTAAACTGTGCCCATGTCTCGGCTACGTGGCTCTGGACTTTTCCGAACGGGCTTAGCGCCGCGATGACTTCATCTTCATTCACCTCGAAAGGCAGTTCGAATACACGGATCGTCCGAAGGCCAAGTCCTGCATGGTCGACATCCACAGGCCCGACGTTTCCGTCGGAGTGCCGAAATTTTAGTCCATGTCGCGTCCTTTGAATGATCTCATTGCAGGCAGCGTCGGAAGTCATCTTAACATAAACGACGCTGCTAATGATCGATAGGTGTATGCCGATGAGTTCGTCACGCGGGATCTTCACGTCTTCGCGTAGGAAGCGTTCGACGGCCAGTGCTTTGGGTCGTGCGTATTCGTTTGAGAAGGTGAACTTAAGAGTGTTCTTCCTGTAAGAGTTGGCCATTACAGCTTGTTCGACTGAGAAGCGCTGTGACGAGGAAGTAAACAAAACACTCCGCGCGCGCAGCGGCGTGGACGGCCGAGCGCGGTGCGCACTGCTGCCCTGCCGAACGCAGACTGTGTCCATCTGAGCTACCGAAGCACGACTGACGCCCGGTCCTCACAGCTTTACTTCTGCCAGTACCTCGTCTCCTTTCGCAGGAGAGCTTCTGTAAAGTTTGGAAAGTAGGAGACGAGATACTGGCAGAAGTAAAGCTGTGAGGACCGGGCCTGAGTCGTGCTTCGGTAGCTCAGATGGTAGAGCACTTGCCCGCAAAAGGCAAAGGTCCCGAGTTCGAGTCTTGGTCGGGCACACAGTTTTAATCTGCCAGGAAGTTTTTAGAAGAATGCTGTTTGAATATTCTGCTGTCATCCTCGTATATCCCACGTAATGGGCATATGAACCAGATAAAGAGATGTTAAGTGGCTCCTAGGCAGTCAATAATATTGAGAGTATTTCCCGGATACGCAATATATTGATCATCTAGGAGTGAGATTGACAGGTTGCTCAGTTATATCTGGAACATCAGAAATTTTGGAAATATGCATATACTGCGCTGGCTGGAGATGTGCCGTTTGTGACCATACTGACAATATTCTTGACAGTCTCGCGTGCTGCACAGACATAGGAGGTTAGGTTAGGTTTGCTGTTGTTGTATGGAAAATAAGTTCAAAACAAGACGAAAGAACATTATTGAAAACGTGCATCGAAATGTGTAAATCATTGCTTTCATTGTGGAATGTTAGGGCAGATAAGTACGAAATCAGAAGTTTATGAATGATGAATCGTATGATTTGTTGCTCAGAAGGTATAGGCAACTGCCACAAACAAACATGTTTTAAAAAAATTAATTAATAAAAAGGTATGAATAACAGTTTATATAGATATTTATCTTTATACATTACTTATCGGAATATAACCAATTAATGCTCTATTATTGCGTGACATGCTTCCATAACTAGTCTGAAACAGTGTGAGGTGAAACTACACTTCCAAATTTTAGGTCTTCGAAAGATTTACCAGTAGCAATGTGATTGACAATATTATTGAGCAGTCTAGGGAGAATTCGATGATAGGGACTGCTAGGAGCTGCTTTAGGGTACGAACAAATACACGCATAGAGACATTGTTCCCTCTCTCAATACACGAAATGAGTAGGCCATGATATCGATAATAGTGGTGCAAAGTACCCTCCGCCATGCACTGTAACGTAGCTTGCGGAGTTGTATCTCACAGTAGAGATAGGAGTGTGAATAAGAGAATCATACACCATTTGCTATGTTGCGTGCGATATCTGAGTCCAAACGTGCTGCCCAGTAGAGTCTTTCACATTTTCTGATATACAGCGAATATGATAATAACGTTCTTTTGAAATAGCGGGTCATATATTCAATGAAAAGGCATTACACTCTCAAAACTCGTTTCGAGAGTATTGGAGAGAGAGTGATAATTTACATTTTGGTAGCTTGGGAAATATCTGAGTTAGGAAAGAAGTGTTACGCTTTCCTTCCACGCCTTCCGAGGACGGTTCCGAAAATCCGACCGCACCAGTCGACAAGAAATGTAACATTTCGTGTTCCTTCACTAACGCGTGACGGTAATTGCAACCATTGCGGCCCTGTCTAAGGCGGACAGGCGCTGACCGAAAATTGTTGACGTACCTGCTACCGTTTCAAACCAAAAGTATTTGTTACTTGTCGTCAGTACACATAAAATCACTGCTGAAAACAGAAACTATTAGACATATGTACTTCCTACAGTTGATTTCGTATTATAATCGACATTTCACATGTAAGTATTTTACAGTTTACACTACACATACTTATTAACGAGCTTGTTTAGGATCAAAATTGTGATATAACACCATAAATTCCTTTTTATACTAGGCCTATGCGGTCAACATTACCGAAAGCTTTTGCTTTGAACGAAGACCCCATCGTATTTCTCGATTTTCATTCTGCAGTTTCTTTTTTTACCTTATGTCATTTTACTGGAGGACACAAACAGAGCTGCATATCTGTTTGGAGAGTTTAGAGAGCTGTGAAAAGACAGGCATCTTGTGCCTATATCTAAGCACTACATAGCCGTGGCGTTACGTAGAAATAATATGGGAGAAGGAGGAATTGTCACAGATAATAAGACACATCATAATTTTAAAAACAATGAAGCAAGCAGATTTTGTGCTGATCAGCAGATAGAAGTGTGACTACAATAACTGTTAGAGGAACCGTCTAAGTTACGTAGGAAGTTTTATTTATTTATTGATGATTAGTTTCGGATGGCTTGCCCGTTATCAAATCATCTATGTACATAAATCTTGCATTACAACCAGACGCACATGTAAGTGACTGGTCGCAAAACATGTAAACGTGACAATATACAATGTAGCGTCCATATACGAACAGCGCTGTACGTCGAAACGTATACTGACTATATGAGGTACATCTCCCTCGATGACTTTTCAGATGCATTCAGTAGGACTGAAGTCAGGCGACCTGAAAAGGGTGTCCCTATTCGTGGAGTATTCTCTGTAAGTTCTAAACAATTCTGACAAAAGAGGGATGGCGCGGTACATTGTCTGATTGAAGGTACGCGTTACCTGCGGGATTGTTCAAATGGCTCTGAGCACTATGGGACGTAACAGCTGAGGTGCCGGCACGGTAGCTCAGCGTGTTTGGTCAGAGGGTTAGCTGCCCTCTGTAATAAGAAAAAACTGAGTTAATCGATCAAAGACGAACTTAAACGGGTGTCTTACGACGTCCGCCCCGAGCAGATGCAACGAACGAAAGCGAACAAAATGAGATAAAGAAAAAAAACAAAAAAACGTTCATCATTCCCCTAGACTTAGAACTACTTAAACCTAACTAACCTAAGGACAGCACACACACATCCATGCCCGAGACAGGATTCGAACCTGCGACCGTAGCAGCTGCGCTGTTCCGGACTGACGCGCCTAGAACCGCTCGGTCACAACGGCTGGCCCTGCTAAATGCTTTAGGCGAAAAAATTAATGTGAAAGGACAGTCACTACGTTTATGTGGGGCTCCTAAATCTCGTTTTCGTCAACATATTTCCCAGTACTACTTCTGGATGGTCAAACAAACACTCCGATAGTGATTCAGGAAATGAGCATGTAGCTGCTGGATTTCTACTTGAGCAATACATTTTCGCTCTCGTCTAAATGTTCATTTTTGAAACGTACTTGAGTTTTCACGTTACTATTTGCTATTTCACGTGTCGGCTGTTCTTGTACAGCGAAAGAGAAAAGTAAATATCGGTCTGAACATGAAGTTAACAACCACCCATATTTCAATGTAGAGAGACGACCTTGGCGTGGAATAAATAGAGACGATAAGAACTGATGTCCAGAGGCCATTAGCGTGAAGGAGCAAACGATCGGGAAACAGATACGTGACCAGACTAGGAAATTCGATTCATGCCTTAACATGTAAACTCGTCAGCAAATTCGATTTCCGACAGTTGGGTTTCGTCTCCCGGAAGATGTACTGCATGTAAACGCATCAAGTAGAATTCCGTATCGTTCGCCAATGAGAGACAATGGTATGCATTTCAGGGACCCCTCTCCATCCACTCGAGAATATCTTTAGGACGTTCTGAATAGCGTTCAGTTCGAAACCGAGATGCGTCCTCTTTTCATCCTCCGAACATCCGACGTTGGTGTTCCTAGGAGTATGTTAATCTCTGTGCACTGAAGGAAACAGAAGAACATTTATAATGCGTCGCCTCTAAATGGTATGGCTGCTTTTTGACTGCTGTTGGCCAGCAGTACTGGTGAGTGAAATGTTGCACTGTGGCCAGCTGGTCTGAAAAAAAAAAAAAAAAAAAAAAAAAAAAAAAAAAAAAAAAAAAAAAAAAAGAATTCAGCAACGGCTTGGTATATCCTATTTGGTACGCAGCTGCTCTTTTCATCATCTGTCAAAACTGCCTACGAGTGAACAGAGAATGCAGGGCGAAGCCTTATCGAGAAGGGAACAGGACGCAACCGACCTCTGTTCTATCCACGAGTCAGATGGTCAATATTGTCACTGCCTGCGCACTCATACGTCAACCAAAGCAAACAGGCTCGTGTTATTTCATGGAATACTTCCTATCAGGAGTCGGTGAAAGTTGTTTTTAGTGCACTGTTCATGACTAATTACTCATAGCACTACTTTACCTTTTTCTACTCGAAAATCTGACACCAGTGAAGCACATTCTTCCACTGTGCACGGCAGGCGAATTTCTACAGCGGTTTGCTTCAGTCTGAGCTTTTATTTCCAGATGCGAAGAGGCTGAGCTCGCGGTCTGGAATCTCTCGATAGTTTTCGCAGTCCTGTTCCTTATAGACAAGTTTATTGTCAAATGGAGAAATCATGCAATAATCTGCAGCGTTTTACGAGATAAACTGTTTTCTTTTGGTCCAGCAAAGAAATAGCATTATTGAAAATGAAATTTTGATTTTGTTATGTTGCGGGATAACGTAGGGCAATCTCTAAGATATTATGCCTTCCATCTTTTCCTGTGATGTGGCCATCTTTTCATATCTACAACTAACTAGTGTAACCATCACTCACTATAATCTATTTTGGAGACGGAAGTCTACGTCTAAACCTAACATTATTTCCCTCTCCTGCTTCTTCCATTCTAACCATTCCTGGATACCGTAGCACAGGTTCGACTAGCCTGTTAGATTTTCTGGTAGGTGTCTTCCGTGCCCATCTTTCATTCATCTTCTTCATTTAGTACTTTAGCAGTAAACCCACCGCCCCCCCCCCCCCCCCATTCTTTATGGAATCGAACTCCCATGTATAAAAGAGCTTCAAACGTCTGAGAAATGAGGTGGTGTGTTAAATACAAGGTGTCCGGACTAGAGATGTACAAAAACGTTTATTTTCCCTATTAAGGTTTATAACTTCATTTGACCAAAATTATACACAGGAGTTCAAACATTTTTATGTATGTTGATACAGTTCGATGTGCGCGCAGTTTTCGGCTCGATAGATATCGAAACGGTACTACAGTTTTCTGCAGATGGTTATAAGCATTACAGGTGTTACGGCCTCTACTTCGGCATAGATCTGTTGTCTCAAATCTACTAGATCTCGAACCCTTGTTCTGTAAACAATGTCCGTGATAAACTCCATGCACTGAAATCCATCGGAGTCAGAACGGGAGACCGAGGGGCCCAGGCAATGGCACTCGTCCCCCTTCCGAATCAACGCTCAGGAAATGTCTCATGGAGAAATTTTGTAACATCCCCACGATAGTGGCATACGGCAGCATCTTGCTGGAAAATGACATCGGGAGGCATCTGTTGAACTGCATAGTTCGCCATTTCGAGACAGGTGCGCCATGTCATTGGCACGCATGCGCCATGTGACCGCCGTTTACGGGCTGGTGAGCATCACATCTTGGAGAGTGTCTCTGTCGACTGCGTATTTATAAAAAAAAAAATAAAAGTTGATTTTTTCGTTATAAGGAGTCGTTTGTGTATACCTCTGGCCCGGACACTCTGTATTTGGCATTAAGAACGTAAGCGAGAAAAAGTTTAGGAAAGGTTTGAAATTATGTTTAAAATTTGTTGGAAGTTGCTAGGTGTTCTCATTATCAACAACTGGATGAGTGTAATCCGGGTACTTCACGCTCCGTTTTAAGCAAAAGTTAGTTTTTTAAGTATCTCAGTGTTTACGATGCCATATCTGCTGAACCGTGTGTCGTGCAATGATGAAATTTTTTAGGAACATTCAGTGGAATATGTGGATACTGTCTGCAAAATGTATTGCGAATTGTGGTAGTGCTAAAGAAGTAATAAATTAAAACGTTTCACCTAGCCTTGAAGGTTTACTGCATGAACGGTGAAAATGTACTAAGCGATAAACTTATTGCCTTTTATTTTGTGAGGGTTGTCGGTGGAAGAAAGACTTGTAAAAATTTGAAATCATGTGTAAAGTTTTTTGAAAGTCACTAAGTGCTCTCCTTCTCAAATACCAGATGAATATAGTGTGATTAATTTGCGCAGCGTAAGCTACACTGCCTCGCGATCTATACACAGTTTCTCACTATAGTACTTGTCAAGGGCATACCCAGGATCTGAACTACGGGGGGGGGGGGGGGCGGCAGATCATACTAGTCTCAGGAAAAACAAGGACTCGAGACAACATACAGCACTTCTTATTAAATAATACAGTAAACCAGTGGAAAACTGCTTTTAATAAACATTTTAAATACAAGAATGCACTTGTACAATCCGAGAAAACATGCAGCATTTCTTATTAAATAAAACAGTAAACTAGTGAAAAACTGCGAATACATCTAGGGGGGGGGGGCAACTGCCCTTCCCCCCCCTCTGCCCCTCGCTGGGTACGCCCATGGTACTTGTATTACTGTTTTAAACCTCTGTATTCGGGCAATAATTACACACACCAAAAAAGTTTTGCATCACCTCGGTTCCCAAAACTCCTGAAGATAAAAGTTGACTGTGGATATTGTATCACAGACACAGTCCCTTTGGCTGTTCACAGATGTCACTAAACCCGGCCAAAGATGTAAACAACCATGCATGAGCAGCGTCTATTAGACGGAGGGGGTCCGACAGCCGATCAGTTCCAGTCATTCCAGCAGGAAGGAGGTACACGGCTCGTGCTATCTGTAGTTCAACCATGCCTAGACGGTCAATACCGTGGTTCGATCGCGTCCGCATTGTTACTTTGTGCCAGGAAGAGCTCTCAACGAGGGAAGTGTCCAGGCGTTTCGAAGTGAACCGAAGCTATGTTGTTCGGACATGGAGGAGATACAGAGAGACAGGAACTATAGATGACATTCCTCGCTCAGACCGCGCAAGGGCTACTACTGCAGTGAATGACCGCTACCTACGGATTATGGCTGGGAGGAAACCCGACAGCAAAGCCATCATGTTGAATAATGCTTTTCATGCAGCCGCAGGACGTAGTATTACGACTCAAACTGTGCGCGATAGGCTGCATGATGCGCAACTTCACTCCCGACGTCCATGGCGAGGTCCATCTTTGCAACCACAACACCATGCAGCGCGGTACAGATGGGCCCAACAACGTGCCAAATGGACCGCTCAGGAATGGCATCACATTCTCTTCACCGATGATTTTCGCTTGTGCCTTCAACTAGATAATCGTCGGAAATGTGTTTGGAGGCAACCCAGTCAGGCTGAACGCCTTAGACACACTGCCCAGCGAGTGAAGCAAGGTGGGGTTTCCCCACTATTTTAGGGTTGCATTATGTGGGGCCGTCGTACGCCGCTGGTGGTCATAGAAGGCGCCGTAGTGGCTGTACGATATGTGAAAGTCATCTTCCGACTGATAGTGCATCCATATCGGCAGCATATTGGTGAGGCATTCAGCTTCATGGACGACAATTCGCGCCCCCATCTTACACATCTTGTGAATGACTTCTTCAGGATGACGACATCGCTCGACTAGAGTGGCCAGCACGTTCTCCAGACACGAACCCTATCGGTCATGCCTGGGATAGATTCAAAAGGGCTGTTTATGGACGACTTGATTCACCAACCACTCTGAGGGATGTACGCCGAATCGCTGTTGAGGAGTGGGACAATCTGGACCAACAGTGCCTTGATCCGCAGTTGTGGATAGTATGCCACGACGAATACAGACATGCATCAATGCCAGAGGACGTGCTGCTCGGTATTAGATGTACCGGTGTGTACAGCAATCTGGACCACCACCTCTGAAGGACTCGCTGTATGGTGGTACAACATGCAATGTGTGGTTTTCATGAGCAATAAAAAGGGCGGAAATGATGTTTATGTTGATCTCTATTCCAATTTTCTGTACAGGTTCCGGAACTTTAGAAACCGAGGTGATGCAAAACTTTTTTTGATGTTGATATTCTTTTCCCTGTATTCAACAGTGCCGGAACACCGAGATGTCTCTCCAGCTACGTCGCATCCGATGCACTTCCTCGTGTAACCAATAACTTCTGCAACTTTGCCGATCTGATCACTTCATACTTTCCGTAGCTGCCATACACGACCTATCAACTCTCTACCAACAAAATACCTTTTACTAATCTCAAACTCCCTGTGTACTTCAGCTGATTCTTAACTTACCAAATACAGCGTGTGCGTCTGTACCCTAAGGCAATACGGTCCATAGTTAAACCAATTCATTCCCTCCCATTTTTCCCCTCCCCCACCCTGTCCCACCGTCCACAATCCTCATAATATCTGTAAATTCATATCAGTATTGCACTACTCTGTTACTCCACACAATATATTACAAACTGTTTACCCACACGCTTCCTATCTCCCAATATTCATAAGCCCACGGCGAAGGCACTACACCTAAAATAGTCAGTCATCATCAACTTCATCTTTAACTTGAATCATGCAGTATCTTACAGTGACACAGAAAAACTTTACTGAGGTGCCTTATGTCAGTTCAATAAATATGGGCGTAATCAGCAAAACCATGACTTTTTGCCGATATTTTAAGCAAGAGTTCGATTGTTTTAAATACATTTTCTGAATAATGGATACCTTTATACCGCTGACGTTCCACCTCCAGTTAGTGAAGTTGACGTGGATGATATAATAAAGAAAAAGAAAGTCGGTCATTTCCTGCAGCACTCTATGGGCGCAAGACGCAGCTACTCGTTTGGCATCTGCTTTTGTGTTTGTAAAATCATCCAGAACACAGAGGCGTCCAGCTGTGATCGAGAACATCTGCTCATCTGCGTGTCGTTCGTCACCTCTACCGACTCTTACTGGCGAAATACCAAGTCGCCAGCATCGTAGTTCGTATCTTGCCGTTCAACGGTGGTTTCGCCAGCGTCTTCGCGTTGTCACTGCGGAAGAAATGGAATCTGAATTAACGAATTAAATTCCTACCTTGACACAAAAATCTGCAACGCACTCTGCGTTAAAACAATACAGATTTTCTAAATTGTATTTTTTGCATCCAGGTTTTCGTCATACTGCCTCTACCAACAGCAACAATTTGAGAGGGAGGCCTGCTCTACCACCATCACAAGAATGTGGAACTCTCAAAACTGCATCTTCAGTCTTATTATTTTCCAAAAATGGCATAAGTATGACGATGATCTTACTCCTCCATCGAAAGTTCCACTTGTTATAGGAATTATCTTGCACTTATCCATAAAATTTCTGGCCTGTAGCCGCATAAATTCGACTTCTTCTTCTAATATTTCGGCCGAATACCCGTCCAGCCATCTTCAGAGTGAGCCGAGGTGACTGACGATGCTTCGGAAGCCCGGGGTTTACAAGATCCCCTGTAAATGAGGCCGTTCATATATCGGACAGGTGACGCGTAGTGTCCAGGAGAGATGCACAGAGCACTGCAGGTACACCCGGCTCTTAAAACCTAATAAAACTGCGGTAGCAGAGCACTGTATTGACTCTGGGCAATCTATGGTGTGCGATAACGTAGAAATTTTAGCATTGACTTCATCTTTCTGGGACTCAGTAGTGAAAGAAGCAATTGAAACTTGGTCAGCGACGAATTTAATTAATGAGATAGCGGCTTTAGCTTGAACAAATCATGGAACCCGGCAAGTTCTGTAATAAAATCACAAAGACATCACGACGGTTCAGCTTGCAGTGATACATCGATATCACCATGTGGATCGACTGCGCAGCCATAGATCTATTTCCATGCATATGCCATACCTCTTTGCCGCCGATTAACGTCTCTGGCGCGTTGTGTATCTTGGTCGCATATGGAGTGGTGCGGTCCACGGGTTTAAAAGGATTGAGCAAGTGCTGGAGCGTCCACCTCCTCCAATATGCCGATGACACCTCCTTCCTTGCCCTCGTCCCCACCCTTCAACGCTCCCAACGCCTTCTCCAATCGCATCTTGACCAGTTCACCACTTGGTGCAACCACTGGCTGCTCATGGTCAATCGTTCCAAAACCCAGATAATCATCATAGACAAAACCACCCCTTCCTTCTGTCTCCTGGATTTTTATCTTACTATCTATGGCCGCCCCATTAACCTCCTCCCCCCCACCCTCAAGTACCTTGGCGTCACCCTCGACCGCCGCCTTTCCTGGACAGTCCAAGCCAAGGCATGGGCCTGTCTTCAACTCCTCAAACTCCTCTCCAGCTGAACATTGAGTATGGACCCCTCCACAGTCCTCCACACTTCTAAGTCCTTCATCCGCCCCATCTTTTGTTACACCCACCCCGCCTGGATATCCGCCCCTCCCACCTACTATAACTCCCTTCAAATCCTTGAACCCCATGCGCTCCGCCTCGCCTATCGCATTCGTCTCCCATCCCCCATGCGGATCCTTTATGACCTGATTCCTTTCCCACACCTCTTCCTTTTCCTTGAATGGATACGGATCCTTTACACCTCCCGCAAAAGTTGACCCTCCCCACCTGCCTGTCTCTCCCATCCAGTCCCACCCCAAACCGCTGCCACACCTGTACTCTTGCCTCCCATCTGCTCTCCATCTTCACACTCTCCACACCATCGCCCAAGGTGGCTTCTGCCAACTCCCCCTTCCTGATGATGACCTCGTTCCTTCCATATACCCCTCCTATCAGATATAATCCTTCCCTTCTATTCCTTCCCCTTTTCCTCCAGGGCTCCCTCTCTCCCTCCTCCCTCTCCTTTCTCCCTCCCACCTCCTTGCTTCCAGTTTCCCACTCCCTTCCCCTCCTCCCCAGGCTTCCTCACATAACCCTACCCTCTCCCATTCCCTTTCCCCTCCCCACTCACTTCCTATCTCCCATTGGCTACTTCCCCCCCCCCTCCTTCACCCTGCACGTCCCCTGCACCCAGTGGCAGCCCCCCCCCCCCCCCATCTCATCAGTGTGTTCAGTGTGCCAAAGATCATCACCAATGTGCTATACTATTCTCTTCACCTACGTGCGTCAGTGTTCTTCAGTGTGCTCCACCACTCACGTGTGAAACTGTTTGTCTATATTTGCGTGCACTGCTGAACTCACTTATACAACCAGTGCCTTCTACGAATATCCTCATTTCATTTCTTATGTATATCTCCTGTTTTTCCCATTTATGTATGTCTGTTTTTCTGTCTCCATGTTTTCTATCTGTTATTCTGTGGCCAAAGAGCGGCATAGACAGGCCTACCTTTTGTAAGGTATTTAAATAACAATAAAGGAAAAAAAACTGGAGCTTAAGTCATCTCGGCTCACTCTGAAGATGGCTGGACGGTATTCAGCCAAAATATTGGAAGAAGAAGTCGAATTTATTCGGCTGCACGCCCGAAATTTTATGGATCAGTCTTTACGCCGCGAAAATATGAAGATGCATATCTCGCACTTATTCACATTTACAGAGATTTGCCATATTGCAGTATATGTTACACCAATAACTCAGTCATCTTGGTCAGTGAGCTAGATGAATTAATCAACGTTCTTTTTATTTCTTCGACTCGATTCAGCTGATCTGAATACAGATGTATCTTTCTCCGTTTCATGTGGCCTTTGTCAGTACTGTTCCGGTGCAATATTTCTACATCTACATGGATTTTCTACAAATCACATTTAATTGCCTGGCAGAGGGTTAATCGAACCACCTTCACAATTCTCTATTATTCCAATCTCGTATAGCGCGCGGAAAGAACGAACACCTATATCTTTCCGTACGAGCGCTGATTTCCCTTATTTTATCGTGGTGATCGTTTCTCTCTATGTAGGTCAGTGTCAACAAAACATTTTCGCATTCGGAGGAGAAAGTTGATGATTGGAATTTCGTGAGAAGAATCTGTCGCAACGTAAAACGCCTTTCTTTTAATGATGTTCAGCCCAACTCCTGGATCATTTCTGTGACACACTCTCCCATATTTCGCGATAATACAAAAAGTGCTGCCTTTCTTTGAACTTTTTCAATGTACTCCGACAGTCCTATCTGCTAAGGATACCATGCCGTGCAGCAATATTCTAAAAGAGGACGGACAAGCGTAGTGTAGGCAGTCTCCTTGGTAGATCTGTTACATTTTCCAAGTGTCCTGCCAACAAAAAGCAGTCTTTGGTTAGCTTTCCACACAACATTTTCTATGTGTTCCTTCCAACTTAAATTGTTCATAATTGTAATACGTAGGTATTTAGTTGAATTTACGGCTTTTAGATTAGACTGATTTATCGTGTAATCGAAGTGTAACGAATTCCTTTTAGCACTCATGTGGATGACCTCACACTTTTCGTTATCTAGGGTCAACTGCCACTTTTCGTACCATTCAGATATCTTTTCTAAATCGTTTTGTAAGTTGTTTTGATCTTCTGATGACTTTGTTAGTCGATAAACGACAGCGTCATCTGCAAACAACCTAAGACGGCTTCTCAGATTGTCTTCCAAATCATTTATATACATAAGAAACAGCAAAGGGCCTACAACACTACCTTGGGAAACGCCAGAAATCACTTCTGTTTTACTCGATGACTTTCCGTCAGTTACTACGAACTGTGACCTCTCTGACAGGAAATCACAAATCCAGTCACATAACTGAGGCGATATTCCATAAGCACGCAATTTCACTACAAGCCGCTTGTGTGGTACAGTGTCAAAAGCCTCCCGGAAATCCAGAAATACGGAATCGATGTTAAATCCCCTGTCAATAGGACTCAACACTTCATGTGAATAAAGAGCTAGTTATGTTTCACAGGAACAATGTTTTCTAAACCCATGTTGACTGTGTGTCAAATCAAATGTTCAAATGTGTGTGAAATCTTATGGGACTTAACTGCGAAGGTCATCAGTCCCTAAGCTTACACACTACTTAATCTAAATTATCCTAAGGACGAACACACACACCCATGCCCGAGGGAGGACGCGAACCTTCGCCGGGACCAGCCGCACCATCCATGATTGCAGCGCCGGAGACCGCTCGGCTAATCCCGCGCGGCGACTGTGTGTCAATAGACCGTTTTCTTCGAGGTAATTCATAATGTTCGAACACAATATATGTTCCAAGATCCTGCTGCATATCGACGTTAACGATATGGGCCTGTAATTTAGGGGACTACTCCTACTACCTTTCTTGAATATTGGTGTGACCTGTGCAACTTTCCAGTCTTTGGGTACGAATCTTTCGTCGAGCGAACGGTGTATATGATTGTTAAGAATGGAGCTAATGCATCAGCATACTCCGAAAGGAACCTAGTTGGTATACGATCTGGACCAGAAGACTTGCTTTTATTAAGCGATTTAAGTTGCATCACTACTCCGAGGATATTTACTTCTACGTTACTCATGTTGGCAGCTGTTTTCAACTCGAATTATGTTTTATTTACTTCGTCTTCTTTTCTGAAGGCATTTCGGAAGGCTGTGTTTATGCTTTGGCAGCGCTGTCTTCGATATTATCTCCATTGCTATCGCGCAGACAAAGCATTGATTGTTTCTTGTCGCTAACATACTTCACATACAACCAGAATCTCGTTGGATTTTCTGCTAGGTTTCGAGACAAAGTTTCATTGTGGAAACTGTTATAAGCATCTCGCATTGAGGTCCGCGCTAAATTTCGAGCTTCTGTAAAAGATAGCCAATTTTGTGGATTTTGCGTCTGTTTAAATTTGACATGTTTGTTTCGTTGTTTTTGCAACAGTATTCTAACCTTTTTGTGTACCAAGAAGGATCAGCTCTGTCGTTCGTTAATTTATTTGGTATAAATCTCTCAATTGCTGTCGATACTATTTCTTTGAATTCAAGCCACATCTGGTCTGCACATATATTATTAATTTGGAATGAGTCTAGATTGTCTCTCAGGAAGGCGTGAAGTGAATTTTTATCTGCTTTTTTGAATAGGTGTTCCTATCGGGCAATAAAACCAATTGGGACGTTGAATGCTCATGTCCTCATTATTCGTATAATTATACTTACGAGTCTGCATCTTGGTGAGTGTTTTTTCAAGGATTATTTAAATTTTAAATTATGACACTATCATTTACGTTTCATTTTTATCTATTGTCAGGTATTGCAGACAAATATTTATAATATATTTCGCGACTGTAACAACACGTCTTGTAAGTTTTGGAAAGCAACACACATAAATTGAAATACAGTTGTTCTTAGACTAATTTCTTGTTCAGCATATGGAACATCTTGATGTAAGTTTCGCAGTTGTAGTATTGATTTTGTATAAAACGACAGTGGTCGTTCTGTGTTCTCTTAGGACACTTAACATATACTGTGAGGCCTTTCACCTCACATTTTATCCTAGTTGCATGCTGAATACGCATACGAGACTCTCTTGATTCATTTACTTCCTCATTCAGTTTTTACTTGTCAACTTTTCCTAGTATTGCACGCTGATTATATGAGGAACTAGGGGTAGCTTGTAGTAACATGAGGTACCTTTCTATGCCTAATTTCATTCCTGTAATAATTTTTTCCCATTAAATTCATTTTGCTTTGACCAGGGGAACTCATTTTCGCTCGTGTGAAAACCAGAGGAGATTTCACATGCTTTGGAAGAGCTGTCGGTCACTCAGAAGGCAGCTCCTATGTTATCAGACCGCAGGCGAGCCTTTCAGGGGTTATCCTACTGGCTCACTCTCTGCAAAACAAGGAGCGGTAGTGAGGAAGACTGCTGTTCTCTATAGTAGAACAGGAAATTACTGGTGGGAGGGGTGAGAACTCTGCTTGATAGCAGCCCGTGCCTGGAGTCCTCAGTTGTCCACTCGCTGTTATGCTGCTATATCTGGTCTCCACACATGTTTCTTCCAGCGAAATAAACAGTTACTCGTACGCCTACAAATTTCCAAACTTTGCTCTTGCCGTGGGATAGCTGTGCTAAGGCCAACAATGTTTCCAGAATTTCCGACAAACAGGTCTGTACGTGGGAATGGGGCGTCACTCGTTTCCCATTTCCTTACGCACGTATGTAATTGGCCGCCACATCTTTAATTTAATGGTGGGAGCTAGGGACGGAGTTCCAGATCCCTGACTGGAGGAGCACTTAGGCTCTTTCTGGGATTGACTGGGATCTGAGGTATGAAAGAGGGCTACCAAAAAGTTGAGAAGCATTCGTATTTGGATTGGTATGGGTTTTCTGATTTGGACTTCTAATTGGTGGTGCTACTTTGGATCCTGAGCTCGTACGTGTTTTTCTCGACCTCAGCCTTCTGCCAACTCTTTAAAGTTTCACTCTGAACTTACACACACGAATGCTGGACATTTGCCACACCGGACATTTGCCACGCCGGACATTTGCCACACTTCCCCTTCGCCAGGTAGCTTGATTAGCGATCCCTCAGGTAAGGGACGCCCTTCCCCGCACTACCTCTGTCCGCTTTCAAACCGCCATCTCCACATCTTACTCAATACAACCAGTACATAAGGGACCTTCTTCTTCGACATCTTGGCCAAATACAGAGCTTCTTTCCCGAAATCGAAATATTTATAACTTTTGGGAAACGAAAGCAATACCGACGATTATGTCAGTATGTAATTACGAGGTGCATTCAAGTTCTAAGGCCTCCGATTTTTTTTCTCCGGACTGGAAAGAGATAGAAACATGTGCATTGTTTTAAAATGAGGCCGCGTTCATTGTCAATAATTCCCAGAGATGGCAGCACCGTACAGCAGATGGAATTTTACCGCCAGCGGCGAGAATGAGAACTGTTTTAAATACTTAAAATGGCGACGTTTTCCTTACTTGAACAGCGTGCAATCATTCGTTTTCTGAATTTCCGTGGTGTGAAACCAATTGAAATTCATCGACAGTTGAAGGAGACATGTGGTGATGGAGTTATGGATGTGTCAAAAGTGCGCTCATGGGTGCGACAGTTTAATGAATGCAGAACATCGTGTGACAACAAACCGAAACAACCTCAGGCTCGCACGAGCCAGTCTGACGACATGATCGAGAAAGTGGAGAGAATTGTTTTGGGGGATCGCCGAATGACTGTTGAACAGATCGACTCCAGAGTTGGCATTTCTGTGGATTCTGTGCACACAATCCTGCATGACGACCTGAAAATACGAAAAGTGTCATCCAGGTGGGTGCCACGAATGCTGACGGACGACCACATGGCTGCCCGTGTGGCATGTTGCCAAGCAATGTTGACGCACAACGACAGCATGAATGGGACTTTCTTTTCGTCGGTTGTGACAATGGATGAGACGTGGATGCCATTTTTCAATCCAGAAACAAAGCGCCAGTCAGCTCAATGGAAGCACACAGATTCACCGCCGCCAAAAAAATTTCGGGTAACCGCCAGTGCTGAAAAAATGATGGTGTCCATGTTCTGGGACAGCGAGGGCGTAATCCTTACCCATTGCGTTCCAAAGGGCACTACGGTAACAGGTGCGTACTACGAAAATGTTTTGAAGAACAAATTCCTTCCTGCACTGCAACAAAAACGTCTGGGAAGGGCTGCGCGTGTGCTGTTTCACCGAGACAACGCACCCGCACATCGCGCTAACGTTACGCAACAGTTTCTTCGTGATAACAACTTTGAAGTGATTCCTCATGCTCCCTACTCACCTGACCTGGCTCCTAGTGACTTTTGGCTTTTTACAACAATGAAAGACACTCTCCGTGGCCGCACATTCACCAGCCGTGCTGCTATTGCCTCAGCGATTTTCCAGTGGTCAAAACAGACTCCTAAAGAAGCCTTCGCCGCTGCCATGGAATCGTGGCTTTAGCGTTGTAAAAAATGTGTACGTCTGCAGGGCGATTACGTCGAGAAGTAACGCCAGTTTTATCGATTTCGGGTGAGTAGTTAATTAGAAAAAAAATCGGAGGCCTTAGAACTTGAATGCACCTCGTAGTTCTACATCTACATCTACATTTATACTCCGCAAGCCACCCAACGGTGTGTGGCGGAGGGCACTTTACGTGCCACTGTCATTATCTCCCTTTCCTGTTCCAGTCGCGTATGGTTCGCGGGAAGAACGACTGTCTGAAAGCCTCTGTGCGCGCTCTAATCTCTCTAATTTTACATTCGTGATCTCCTCGGGAGGTATAAGTAGGGGGAAGCAATATATTCGATACCTCATCCAGAAACGCACCCTCTCGAAACCTGGCGAGCAAGCTACACCGCGATGCAGAGCGCCTCTCTTGCAGAGTCTGCCACTTGAGTTTGTTAAACATCTCCGTAACGCTATCACGGTTACCAAATAACCCTGTGACGAAACGCGCCGCTCTTCTTTGGATCTTCTCTATCTCCTCCGTCAACCCGATCTGGTACGGATCCCACACTGATGAGCAATACTCAAGTATAGGTCGAACGAGTGTTTTGTAAGCCACCTCCTTTGTTGATGGACTACATTTTCTAAGGACTCTCCCAATGAATCTCAACCTGGTACCCGCCTTACCAACAATTAATTTTATATGATCATTCCACTTCAAATCGTTCCGCACGCATACTCCCAGATATTTTACAGAAGTAACTGCTACCAGTGTTTGTTCCGCTATCATATAATCATACAATAAAGGATCCTTCTTTCTATGTATTCGCAATACATTACATTTGTCTATGTTAAGGGTCAGTTGCCACTCCCTGCACCAAGTGCCTATCCGCTGCAGATCTTCCTGCATTTCGCTACAATTTTCTAATGCTGCAACTTCTCTGTATACTACAGCATCATCCGCGAAAAGCCGCATGGAACTTCCGACACTATCTACTAGGTCATTTATATATATTGTGAAAAGCAATGGTCCCATAACACTCCCCTGTGGCACGCCAGAGGTTACTTTAACGTCTGTAGATGTCTCTCCATTGAGAACATACTTCTACCAAGTATAAATATAGATTCCTCTGTCTGTACGGTAGCTTCCTTTCACGCTTACTGATTGCGGTAGAAACAGTCCAACGGCGTGGGAGCAACAAGAAAGGAACGATGAAACGAGAATGCAAATGTACGCTTATCATTTCTTTTTTTATCACTGCATTTGTGCCTACTTTAATTACTACAACTGCATACTCAAAAGACAATAGGAAAAGAATAAATGGGTTTGTGAATGTTTGAAAAGAAGAACGACATACTCCATATTAATTTACTCTCTAAAAAATTGGTTAATGAAGTGTAGCGGAACAATGTTCAAAACATAACTGAAAACACGTTCACTAAATAGAGATAAGAACAGCTATGATTGACATGTCATCTAAAGTCGGCTTTCAATTTTAAAATGTTAGAAATAAGGAAATGAAGTAATACAGAATGCTACGCTTGTAACGTACGTTGTTGTTCTACATTGTTTAGCTCTGGTATTTACAGGGTCACAGAGAAAGCATATTAGGTTCTGGAGGGAAAAGCCGTAATTGTAATTATCTGCACTACAACAGAAACAAGAAGGACAACTTAAGGAAAAATTATGTAAGCTCACTATCGACTTTGAAGCAGATAGTTCCTGTGACTTAGTATGGGCAGAGGTTATATTCGACAACCTGAATAAATTAATAACTGGCTCGTTTTACCGACCCCCTGTCTCAGATGAAACAGTTGCTGAACAGTTCAAAGAAAAGAAAACTTGAGTCTCATCACAAATAGGTACCCTACTTATACAATTATAGTTGGCAGTTACTTCAATCTACCTTCCACATGTTGACAAAAATACGTTTTCATACCCTATAGTAGAAAGGAAACAACTTCCGTAGTTGTTCTAAATGTTTTTTTAAAATTATTTTTAACAATTAGTTGACGAGGCCATTCAAATTGTAAACGGTTACGAAAACACACTTGACCTCTTAGCCACAAATAATCCTGAGCATCACGACGGATACAGGGACTAGTGAACACGCAGTCGTAGAGAGGCTCACTTCCGTAACAAAGAAATTCACCAAAACTAAACGCGAAATATATCTATTTATAAAAGCAGCTAAAAATTCGGGTGACGTCTTTCTAAGAGATAGTTTCCAATCCTTTCAAACCATGTAAATGAAGACCATATGTGGCTTACGTTCAAAGAAATAGTATCAACAGCACTCGAGATATTCATACCATATAAATTAATAAGAGACGGAACTGATCCCCCATGGTACACAAAACACAACAGAAAGCTGTTGCAGGAGCACCGCAAAAGGCACGTATAATTTAGACGAACGCAAAATCTCCAAGATTGGTGAAGTTTTAGTGAGGCTCGAAATCTGGTGCGGATTTCAATGCGAGATGCATTTAATAGTTTCCACAACGAAATTCACTCTAGAAATGTGGCGGAAAATCCAAAGAGATACTGGTCCCATGTTAAGTAAACCAGCGGAAAGGCTCAGTAAGTACCTTTACTGCGCGACAGCGACGGTAATGTTGATGACAGTGCTACTAAGGTGGAGTTAGTAAATGCATTTTCCGAAATTCCTCCACCAAAGAAGACGAAGTAAATATTCCACAATTCGAAATGAGAGCAACTGCAAACATAATTTAGAAGTAGATATCCCTGGTGTTGCAAAGCAACTGAAATTACACTGTCAATGAGAGAGGAAATGATCAAATATCTTTTCAAAAAGTCTCTAATGTATAAGAAAAGTAGGTCTAATACATTTGTTTCTGATGTTCTTTAGTAACAATTAATTTTCAGTAGTAAGCTCCTTGCTTTTACTGACCTATTTAAAGATAATCAACAATTTAGTAAGAAATTTTAATTTTTAAAGGACTATATCTAAGTGTACTTAAGTAGATTTACATCTACTATAAATGTTTGCAGCTGAACTTAAATAAAAAATATTTGAGGTGCCAAAATTGTCAACCTTAGCATCAGATCAGTTTTGGGATGTCAATTTTAGCTGCAATTCAAAAGTTCAGTACCCATTTTCTTTTACGAAAGCGTATACTATCAGCTTAACAAACCATGATATTTTAGGTGATAGTTGCGATTCTGAAGCTTCAGAAAATTATTTTAGAACTCACAATTATTTAATAGTACGGCCATAATATTGGAAGGTAGAAAAAAATTTATCTTAACGTGACAACAATAGGAATACTTTTGTGAGGCTTGAAACACTTTTTAATTTTTACATTAAAGGCTGATTCACATCACACTTTGCACAGGCTTTGGACCGTGAAAATGATAAATGACCACCTACCATTCTGGCGTGTGTAAAATCAGCTTAAACACGCTGAACTAATGTACACTCTATTTACAATTACAACTTAATATTAGCTTCGATAATTCTGCTTCAATCTTTTAATAATTTTATCTCAGTAACCTGCGAGGACTCAGTGGTCTTCATAGTTTTTAATACATTATTTTTAACGTATTTTAGTCCAGTTTCTAAATATGGGCAATGGCTTTCAAGCAAGGCCTAATGTTGCTAGTCCCTCCATAATTCTTTACGATTCTCTCTATCCTGTCGTCCTGCTTCAAGTACTTCTTCTTCCTCTTCTTACCTTCAAGATTAATTTCCAATTTCATGTACATACAGTTTGTGAGCTCTGCTTCCTTTTTCAAGCACTCCACCAAATAGTTGATTTTAGGGTGAGGGTTTCCAATAATACTATTTATTTTGTTGTGCCACCCTTCAACAGCATTCGTCGTTCGGTGCCTTTTTCCGTAACAGTCCCACATTTGTATTATCATTTTCTAGCCTGTTATCCACAAAGTAGTCAAAAAATTGAGAGAACCTTCCGTTATAAGGAGCTTCTGCATGAATCTCAATCTATCCATTGGTTACGTCCTCCAGTTTTACAACCGCCAGCGCTGCACACATGCTGATGTGAAGTCTTAAATCCTCGTTTTAGCGGTACTCCTCAGTTAGACCGAGAACTCGAGTTCTTCTCCATAAACTCTTCTTCATATGGAAACAGAATCCATTTTTTTCAGTTGTTGGAAAAACTTGACGAATGGCCGATATCGCAGCTGCCTCAAAGTCCACCTTTACTTGTTTAGAACACCACTCAGACACTGCCTGTTTTATCAGACGAAACAAACGAAAATATGTGTCTTTCTTCTTATTAGAGAGAAGTGCAAATACAGCAGGAAGAATGTTTGTTTCTTTAATCGGGCCTCCTAAGCCTACATGTATGGTGTAGATCTGTGCAAACTGCTTGCTGCATCTCTTGAATGTTCCATCCATAAAAAAATGGGAACATGTTTTTAAACATTCTTTTCCTTTGCTTCCACTAAAAATCATTATTCTCACCTCTAATCTATCGTCTTCCAGAAGAAAACTACTGCCATCTTCCATTTTTAATAGATCTTCATGAAGATCAATTTCATAAGAGTTCTTAGGCTCTTGTTGGTTCCCCCACTCTTGACTCCATCGACGACGCATGGTTCTCTTCGTAGATTCTGAATTAGGCATCACTGTAACAAAGTCATATACTTTATTGTGTAGATTTCCCATTTCATCCGCGTATATCTCCGACAACTGTGTAGTTTCTTCTCGAGACCTTCTCTTCGCTCGTTCCACTTGCTTTCTCTCTTTCAGAGCTGCATCGTCAGATGGTCCACAGAGATGTTCTAATACGCTCAACACTTCTCCGTTCCTCGAAAGCAGCTTTCCCTTGCAATGATCCGCTTTTCGGCATAAGCACATCCATGTAACAACACCTTCTTTAGATTCCCTCTGTTTAAGGTACGCGGAACCTTTCTAATGAGCAGGAGGCCTGCCCTTGTTCGTTGTAATAACTTCCATACTGATGGCCGCGTTAGGAACTTCGAAAGCAAACTGGGCGGGCGGGTGAGGAGGAGGAGGAGGAGGAGGGGGGGGGGGGAGACAAGGGACCAAACCCTTCGGAGCAGGTAAAACCGTGGCAAATGTCCGGTGTGGCAAATGTCCGGACACACACCTACACACACCCACAGCGAGTAATCAGGAGGACGGTGAGATCCACAATTCGCAACATCACATCGGCTCAGCCCAGCAACAGTTACGCGTAGACGCAGTTAGGCAAGAAACTACTTCTCGGCAATCACCTCTGTGGCAGTCACGGTAATATCGCATTTGCAGTGCACTCTCCCGACTTTGGAAATAGCAACATATTGAGGGAAGAGGAGTTCATTCTTCATTTCCATTTTATAGTATTGCTTCAAAGAGGATTTTCTTCGTAATCAGTCTTGTTTTATTTCGTAATCGAGTTAATTCATTGTTGCTCACTCGCCTAGTGACGTGTCTTTCTGATTCCTGCTCTATTCGCTGATCTGTTGTGTGTTTCTGTTAGAATTCATACCTTTCCAATCATAATTGTACAGCGTCATGGTGTTGTCGACCCTAACAACCATTCATTTTCTTATCGTAGTTCTGTTTTAATTATGTAAGTTCATTCTCAAATTGTTTCATAACCTCGACATTTATGTGTCCAGAGTGATTTTACCCACTGTTTGAACAAATATTATTTTACCAGATGAAACTCTGTCATCAGGAACCATTAAAATAAATTATTTTATTGAAATGCCCACAGCCTCTAATCATAAGCAATAGGGGAGGCCCCTGACGAGTTCAGAAACTTATCAAATAACGTTTTACATTGTACGTGGCAGCTGGATTTTTCAAGTAGCCTATTAGCTTCATGGCGATAATCTATCATTTGATGATCTGGGATTATAGATTCAGCAGCAGTCTAATTACATATCCACGGAGCACCTGATGAGTAAGAAAGAGAACGTGTTCACAGCACACCTGGCTTCTGGCAGTACCAAAAGGTAATGAATTTGGGGACCCAAACTGATCGTGGTTTTTAAAATAAAAAGAAAAGTGTAACTGCTGCTGGCTTTTTATTCGGACTTCTAAGAAGTGCGTTTATATGTGTGTGAGTGTGCAGTAATTTGTAATTACAATTGCTGTTCTTCATGTTTCATGAAAAACGATTTGGATGTTATGAATGGAGGATGACTACCTGAAAACTGAATGTAATTCAGAGGAGAAGTAATCAAATGAAACATTTGCATGAATGGAGTATATTTCTATCAGCGGAGCTGGATGCAAGTGGGGAAAAATTTTACTTATTCTTATACTGTCATGCTTGCTGCAAAGTTGCTCACTCGGTCTAGTTAAAAATTCAGCTTAGTACTTTTTCGAAATTCTCTTAGTAAAATACTTATAGTAAGTAGTGAATCCTGGCAGATGCCAGATTTAGATTTATAGAAAGAATGTTAAGGAAATGTAATTCATCCACGAAAGAAGTAGTTTACAAGGTCCTTGTTCGACCGGTTCTTGAGTATTCTTCGTCAATCTTTTACAGAGATGCTCAACAAACACCAGTGGCAAACGTTACAAGAGAGGCGTTGTGCATCACGGAGAGGTTTACTACTGAAATATAGAGAGAGCACTTTCCAGGAAGAGCCGGACAACATATTGCCCATCCCACATCGCGGAATGACCACGACGAGAAAATTCGAGAAATCAGAGTTAACACAATAGCTTACCGATAATAATTTTTCCCACACGTCATTCGTGAATGGAACAGGGAAGAGGGGCGCAATTAATGATACCAGAAGTACCCTCCGCCACATACCGGTAGGTTTCTTGTGAAGTACGATATGTATATAGATGCTGTTTATGTCTAAAGTGGGGGAATTTTGATGTGGTGGTAAAAATAGCTAGGCAATTAAACATGAGTCCCTCTAAGAACAGTGATGCGGCATTAGGAGGAGCGTTAGAAGCATCTACCAGTAAGGGCACACAATCAACCAGTTAATGAAACGAGTTGTTTCAAAATATAGGTTTAGTGCAAGGACGATGTCTGCAGGTTTACATTGTGCAAACGAAACTGCATCCACGCAGCACAGGCTTAGATTTCAGTGACTTGACACTGTGTCCAGAGAAGCTTCGGAAAAACTTGGCACTCTGTTGTCCACTCAAATGTCCGCTGCAGTTTCGGAATTAAAGTTATCTCAAGTAGGCCTATGACACACCGTGCGCAAATTAAGTGATGCGATAGTGGCAACTAACCAACACAAGTTGCGCTGTCCGAAACTGTTCGTCATCTTTCCGAGAAAGTGAGTAACTTGGCTGTTGAACAAGAGAAAATGATGCATGATCAATAAGAATTCAGAGATAAAACCTCGAAAACAATTATTTGACTTGGGCGACTAATAACCAAAACTATTGATTCAAAATTAGATGCAGTAGTTCGCCTAGGTCACAAACTAATTCACATTTAAATACGGTTGTTCAACAAGTCTTCTCAGACTAAATTACTTGACTTCAGGGATAAATTAGGACTGACTTTTCACTATGGAGTGATAGTATAAGTGAAGATACTATATCATTGAAAAGAAATTATCTGAAATAAGGGACATGGTGCACAGCAATCAGTCAGTTGCACACGGCTCAGAAGATGTGCACAGATGTCTAATAGGTAGCAGTAAGAACAGTGTCAGCCGGTGGTCCAGTCAGTGTATGAATGACCATATAATATTAATTAGATATTTATAGTAACTTAACAAGACACACAGTTTCAAGTGGTTTTTCCAGAGAGGAAGAGCATCTATCCTTTACTTTTTATGAGATTATTCCATGGTGAATTGTAGGTCACAGAAGATAACTTGGTGCCTGCGTAGAAATGCATTCTTGTGCTGGCCCCTGGGCGAATCCATTCCTTTGTTCTGAAGGGGGCGTCACCTCAGTTGACTCTCGCCTGCTGAGTTGTGCGCTTTGAGTATTCTCATTGCTATTTTCTGTTCTGGCCAGCATGAAATCACAGTCTCTATGCACCGTAGGTATCCTCTTCACAAATCAGTTTATCTATTACTGAAAATCGTATAAAAATCCCTAAGTAGTTGCTACGAGTAGCCCTCAAATACAGACAGATATGCTGCAGAGGACTTTAGTTCATCACTGTTCAGCCAGTTTGCGGTAACTATTTATAAATTAGACCCTTAGCCTTCCTTACGAATCAGTATATCAGTTAGTGAAAACCTTACCACAACCCTATAATGGTTCCTGAAAGTAGCTTCACATACACAGTTGGTGAAGAAATGTGTCTCCTTGAAATCTGTAATTTCGTTTAGATTTTTGTTTTTCCACTTTTAGCCATGGATGAATATTTCCATTTTCTCGAAGACGTGCGCTTTCTACCTCTTCTCTAAAGTGTGCAGTACTTTAGATAATTAAAAACTAAAGACTAAACTCCGTCCGAACAGGCCTTGGAAGGCCCAACGGCACCTACCGGTCGCCGTGTCATCCTCAGCCCACAGGCGTCACAGGAGGCGGATATGGAGTGGCATATGGTCAGCACACTGCTCTCATGGCCGTATATCTTAGACCGGAGCTACTTGTCAATCAAATAGCTCTTCAGTTTGCCTCACAAGGGCCGAGTGCACCTCGCTTGCGAACAGCGCTCGGCAGACCGTATAGTTACCCATCCAACTGCTGGCCCAGCACTTAACTTCGGTGTTACCACTGCAGCAAGGCCGTTGGCCCGTTAAGATCATTACCTATCAAAAAACTGTTAAAACATAAATATGTAACGTTTAAGAATACGTATATACTGTGTTCCAGAAGCAAAATCACTGTAATTCTTTAATATAATTTTTGTATTGCTGCTATGAAATCAGTCTTTCACTGTCTCTTTTACAATGTTTAATTGATCAATATCAATGATGCATAGCAAGGCATACAGAATATATTGCCAGTGATGTGTGGCATTGGAATCAACACATTAGTAGTTAAATCCAAATGAGCTTGCTTTTGACCACCATCTTGTTTCTACTGCATGTTAGAGCTGGTTAAGATAAAATGATCTGAGTGTCCTTTGCAAGTCTATAAACGGTGGTTAGTGAGATTCATGAAGGAATAGCAATGGTTATAACTAATAACAACACAAGAAGACAGCCATTTCACATGAAAAAACTTAGGTGAACAGCAGACCAACAAAGGAAGTTAATATTTCCTTATATTATGTTATCCTTCTATTTCTCTGCAGGCTGAGCACAGCACATGCCAAGATTGTAAAGAGCAACTTTGATATCTATATGTACACTTGTTAAATATATTTCATTGCCGTTCTAGCATGAAGATGAGGTTTGTACCAGGAAACTTGTTGCTTTATTAATGACTTAGGTAAATTAACATAAAATTTATGATTCATAGTGGTCTCTGAAAAACATTTTCATGTTTTTGAAACAATTGCTTTTGAGTAATGGTCAATATGGCTTTAAATACTAATATATACAGGTAAATATGTGTCATAATATTTCCAGTTTCAGATTGAAAAAGAAACATTAACACCTATTTGTGTTTAGAAAGATGCTTTTATATTTTATATGTTTTAGGATTTAAAACACTACATTAACTAGAAAGTTATACTCAGTGCTTTTAGCGAATGAGCTGATTAATTATATTTATGTGTTCTGGAGAGAAAATTTATAAGAATGATTATTTATTTCCATCGTTCTAGAGTGTAGAACTCACGTAACAGATGTCGCTCACCAAATAGGCTAAGATAAAGATAAGCTGGAATTTGATTGAATTTTGAATGGTCTGAAGTAGAGCAGATAGAATTCGTTTATTCATAGTTATGTCTAATGATGATAACCTACCTGTCTTAGATAGTTACGAATTCATTTGCAAGTTTGCTGAACCTTGATGTGAATATTGGTAGTACAGACTGGGAATAAGTACTGATATATGGTGTACTCTGTTGCTTCATGTGCTGTGTACAGAAAAGGTGTATATGCATAACCACCACATAAGGATGTGTTCCCAAATTAGGTTTACAGGCCAGAGATATGATTTTCTAGTTGAGATTTAAAAGACAGGTGGTTAAGTAATATTTGAACAGTTAACATTACCTAGTCATGCACTGTGACTCTTTACACCTGGTATCAGTCAATTCAGTTTATAACTGTGTCTGTTGACATGTAACAAATCACAGCTTGCAGGGTATCAGTCCTTTCATTGAAATTTTTACACTTTAGTTTAACAAGTAATACCTACATTTGGAATGACAGCCATCTATATACTATCTGCAATATGTATACATACTTAACACCATAGTAGTCAGTTTAGTTCCTCTTGACTAGCAATGTTTGTTTAAAAGATAAAATTACCACCACATTTGAATATACACAATAAACCAAACTAATACCCTGCAAACCAATTGAAATTACAATTGTTCTTTATCTAGTTTGCTAGAGATCACAACTCCCAAATGACCTTCAAACTTACTACGTATTGGAAGCAACACTTAAACAGATGAAGTACATAATTTGATGAGTTATGTCTTACAAAAGTAATTGACTTTTTTAAAAATTTGTCTCTCACCAGGAAGCTTATTGATGAAAAATCTGGAAAACCTGCCACACTTCTACAAATCTGCTGAATTAATGTTTTTTTTTTAAACTGAACTATGTAATATTTAAATTACACCAACACAACTTCAAAGAGAAACTGACTTGTATTGTTGAAAACAAGAGAATTCGTATTGTATTTTTACACTGTTACATTAATGAAAAGCACTTGAAAAAGTCACATTTTAAGAAAAGTAGCTTCAAAATACACGTTTCTTGAACAAGGATCAAAACCATTCTCTAATCAAATTACCTGTTCTATTAACAGCAAAGCATGTAAATGTATATTTCTAAAATTAAATGGTGCTATATCAATATACAGTTTATCCAGGATAATCGTCAACAACTGACTCATTTTTAATGCTAATACTGTTTTCTGTTAATCCCCTGTGTAAGGAGGTTACATTGTAAGAGATAAATTGAAACTCGGATCCTCTCTACAAGACAAAAGAAATTCTCTGACTGGAAGTTTCAATGCACGGAATCAATTACCAAATGCTTTGTATGTATACTTATTGTGTAACACTACTGGATATTGTGGAGTGTGTTACATTAGGTAGATATTAGTCTACCACAGAATAAATGCAGCTCTGCAACGGATTTTATGGCGAGTGCATTTATTTAAGGAGCAACTGAAGGTATTAAACGCATTATACACTGAGTGACAAAAGTCATGGAGAGTAAAACACACATTTAAAGATGGCGGTAGTATTGTGTATACAACGTATAATAGGGCAGTGCAGTGGCAGAGCTGTCATTTATACATAGGTAATTCATGTGAAAAAGTCTCCAACTTGATTATGACAACACGACAGGTAATAACAGGGTTTGAACGTGGAATGAGAGTTGGAGCTACACGCATGGGACATTCACTTTCAGAATTCGTTAGTGAATTCAGTTTCCGAGGCCCACCACGTCAAGAGTGTGCCGAGAATACCAAATTTGAGGCCATTACCTCTCACCACAGACAATGAAGTGGGCAACGGCCCTCGTCAACGACCGATAGCAGCAGCGACTGCATGAGTTTTCAGTGCTAACAGAGAAGGAACACTGCATGAAATAACTGTTGAAATTAATGTGGGACTAAACTGTGAGTATAGTGGTAATGCTGATAATACAATGGAGTGACTGACCTCGGAATGTTTGATATATGTTAAAAAATTCATAAAGGTTTGTCCATTTTCTTACATTTCCTTACCAAGCGCTTGTTCAGTGATTTTATTTCGTGCATAAGGAAAATGCTTCCGACGTCTTCCATAGCCACGATGTTGTATCTCTTCTTTCTTTAAGATTTTGAAATAATTAAGTTTTCTTCCCCTCATGAACCATAGACCTTGCCGTTGGCGGGAAGTTTTGTATGCCTCAGCGATACAGATAGCTGTACCATAGGTATAACCACAACGGAGGGGTATCTGTTGAGAGGCCAGACAAACGTGTGGTTCGTGAAGAGGGGCAGCAGCCTTTTCAGTAGTCGCAGGGGCAACAGTCTGGACGACTGATCTGGCCTTGTAACAATAACCAAAACGGCTTGTTGTGCAGGTACTGCGAACGGCTGAAAGCAAGGGGAAACTACAGCCGAAATTTTTCCCGAGGGCATTTAGCTTTACTGTATGAATAAATGATGATGGCATCCTCTTGGGTAAAATATTCCGGAGGTAAAATAGTTCACAATCCGGGAGCGGACTACTCAGGAGGACGTCGTTATCAGGAGAAAGAAACCTGGCGTTCTACGGATCGGAGTGTGGAATCTCAGATCCCTTAATCGGGCAGGTAGGTTAGAAAATTTAAAAACGGAAATGGATAGATTAAAGTTAGATACAGTGGGAATTAGTGAAGTTCGGTGGCAGGAGGAACAATATTTCTGGTCAGGTGAATACAGGGTTATAAATACAAAATCAAATAGGGGTAATGCATGAGTAGCTTTAATAATAAATATAAAAATAGGAACACGGTTAAGCTACTACGAACAGCATAGTGAACGCATTATTGTGGCCAAGATAGACACGAAGCCCATACCTACATCAGTAGTACAAGTTTAAATGCTAACTAGCTCAGCAGATGACGGAGAGATTGAAGAAATGTGTGATGAGATAAAAGAAATTATATCGATAGTGAAGGGAGACGAAATTTTAATAGTCATGTGGGACTGGGATTCGATAGTAGGAGAAGGAAGAGAAGGAAAAGCATTAGGTGAATATGGAATGAGGGTAAGGAATGAAAGAGGAAGCCACCTGGTAGAATTTTGCACAGAGCATAACTTAATCATAGCTAACACTTGGTTTAAGAATCATGAGAGAAGATTGTATTAATGGAAGAGGCCTGGAGACACTGGAAGATTTCAGATAGATTATATAATGGTGAGACAGAGATTTAGGAACCAGGTTTTAAATTGTAAGACATTTCCAGGGGCAGATGTGGACTATGACCACAATCTATTGGTTATGACCTGTAGATTAAAACTGAAAAAACTGCAAAAAGGTGGGAATTTAAGGAGATGGGACCTGGATAAACTGACTAAACCAGAGGTTGTACAGAGTTTCAGGGAGAGCATAAGGGAACAATTGAGAGGAATGGGCGAAAGAAATACAGCAGAAGAAGAATGGGTAGATTTGAGGGATGAAGAGTGAAGGCAGCAGAGGATCGAGTAGGTAAAAAGACGAGGGCTAGTAGAAATCCTTGGGTGACGGAAGAAATATTGAATTTAATTGATGAAAGGAGAAAATATAAAAATGCAGTAAATGAAGCAGGCAAAAAGGAATACAAACTTCTCAAAAAATGAGATCGACAGGAAGTGCAAAATGGCTATGCAGGGATGGCTAGAGGACAAATGTAGGGATGTAGAGGCTTATTTCACTAGGGGTAAGATAGATATTGCCTAAAGGAAAATTAAAGAGACCTTTGGAGAAAAGAGAACCACTAGTATGAATATCAAGAGCTCAGATGGAAACCCAGTTCTAAGCAAAGTAGGGAAAGCAGAAAGGTGGAAGGAGTATATAGAGGGTCTATAGAAGGGCGGTGTGCATGAGGGCAATGTTATAGAAATGGAAGAGGACGTAGATGAAGATGAAATGGGAGATATGATACTGCGTGAAGAGTTTGATAGAGCACTGAAAGACCTAAGTCGAAAAAAGGCCCTGGGAGTCGACAACATTCCATTAGAATACTGACAGCCTTGGGAGAGCCAGTCCTGTCAAAACTCTACCATCTGGTGAGCAAACTGTATGAGACAGGCGAAATACCCTCAGACTTCAAGAAGAATATAATAATTCAAATCCCAAAGAAAGCAGGCGTTGACAGATGTGAAAATTATCGAACTAACAGTTTAATAAGTCAAGGCTGCAAAATACTAACGTGAATTCTTTACAGACGAATGGAAAAACTGGTAGAAGCGAACCTCAGGGAAGATAAGTTTGGATTCCATAGAAATATGTGAACACATGAGGCAGTACTGATCCTACGACTTATCTTAGAAGATAGATTAAGGAAAGGCAAACCTACCCTTCTAGCATTTGTAGACTTAGAGAAAGCTTTTGACAATGTTGACTGGATTACTCTCTTTCAAATTCTGCAGGTGGCAGCTGTAAAATACAAGGAGCGAAAGGCTATTTACAATTTGTACAGAAACCAGATGGCAGTTATAAGAGTTGAGGGCCATGAAAGGGAAGCGGTGGCTGGGAAGGGAGTGAGACAGGGTTGTAGCATCTCCCTGATGTGGTTCAATCTGTATATTGAGCAAGCAGTAAAGGAAACAAAAGAAAAGTTTGGAGTAGGTATTAAAATCCATGGAGAAGAATTAAAAACTTTGAGGTTCGCCGATGACATTGTAATTCTGTCAGAGACAGCAAAGGACTTGGGTGAGCAGTTGGACAGAATGGACAGTGTCTTGAAAGGATGATACAACATGAACATCAACAAAAGCAAAACGAGGATAATGGAATGTAGTCAAATTAAGTCGGGTGATGCTGGGGGAATTAGATTAGGAAATGAAACACTTAAAGTAGTAAAGGAGTTTTGGTATTTGGGGAGCAAAATAATTGATGATGGTCGAAGTAGAGAGGATATAAAATGTAGACTGGCAATGGCAAGGAAAGCGTTTCTGAAGAAGTGAAATTTGTTAACATCGAGTATTGATTTAAGTGTCAGGAAGTCGTTTCTGAAAGTGTTTGTATGGAGTGTGGCCACGTATGGAAGTAAAACATGGACGATAAATAGTTTTGACAAGAAGAGAATAGAAGCTTTCGAAATGTGGTGCTACAGAAGAATGCTGAAGATTAGATGGGTAGATCACATAACTAATGAGGAGGTATTTAATAGAATTGGGGAAAAGAGGAGTTTGTTTGACAAGTTGACTACAAGAGGGGATCGGTTCGTAGGACATGTTCTGAGGCATCAAGGGATCACCAATTTAGTACTGGAGGGCAGGGTGGAGGGTAAAAATCGTGGAGGGAGACCAAGAGAGGAATACACTAAGCAGATTCAGAAGGTTGTAGGCTGCAGTAGGTAGTGGGAGATGAAGAGGCTTGCACAGGATAGAGTAGCATGGAGAGCTGCATCAAACCAGTCTCAGGACTGAAGACCACAACAACAACAACAACAACAACATAAGTTTTCTTCTTAGCATTGCTTAATGAAAAGGACCAAACTTAATGTTGTTTCTTTTGCAACTGTATTCTTGATATACGTTCAGGAGCGGTACATTACAGCTGATACACTTTTTCACATCGGTGACAAATTAACTTATACTTATTATTCATAAAAATCTTTTTTATATAGTAACTTCCATAATGTTCATGAGAAGAAACTCAAAATGTAGAATATAAAGTTCATAATACTTCATATGATGCCATGAATGTGGAGTATGCTACTATGTAATGCAATTCTAATAGTAATTATTCCATGATTCAAAATGTTTATAATATTTTTCAGATTTCATAGAAGTAGAAGTTTAAAATATCATCGTTTGTTTTTCTTTACTTGTGCACTTGTTACTGACTGACCTTTCAGTGATCGTGAAAAGGAAGCATATAATTTTAGACATTAGCGTTCATCAGGTACGATTGACACTGTATGACCCACGACAAAAGTATCTGTTTAGGACAGTGCGGCGAATTATGGCGTTAATGGGATATGGCAGAAGACGACCGACGAGAGTGCCTTTGCTAACGGCACGACATCACGTGCAGTGATGGGCTCTTGACCTTATTGATTGGAGCCTAGACGACTGGAAACTTGTATAAATATGGGTTCCTATTTAAGTTAGTAAGAGTTGATGGTAGGGTTCTAGTGTGTCGCAGACCCTACGAACTGATGGACCGAAGTTTTAAACGAGGCACTGTGCAAGCTAATGGTGGCTCCATTAAAGGCATGGGCTGTGTTTAAATGGAATGGACTGGATCCTCTGCACCAGTTGAATCGATCATTGGCTGGAAATGGTTATGTTCTGCTACTTGGAGACCATTTATGGACTTCATGGGTGGATGACTATATGCCATGTCATCAGGTCACAATTGTTTGCAATTGGTGTGAAGAAAATTGTGAATAATTCGAGCGAATGATTTGGTCACCCAGATCGCCCTGCATGAATACCATCCAGCATTTATGGGACATAGTCGAGAGGTTAGTTCGTGCACAAAATACTGCACCAGCAACAATTTCTTAATTATGGACGGCTGTAGAGGCAGCATGACTCAATATTTCTTCAGGAGACTTCCAACGACTTGTTGAGTACATGCCTAGTCGAGCTGCTGGACTACACCAGGCAAAAGGAGATCCGACAAGAGACCAGCCTATCTTCCATGACTTTTGTCACATCAGTGTACACGATATTTCAGAGGACCTTGGGAAAGGCACAATGCATTTCCAGCTTCGATGAGAACAATGCGTCAGATGCTAAGCACAATACTTTATCATGAACCATTTTATAAATTCCAGACAAGGAAGTTGAATGAGTTTCAACATTTAGACTGATTCCCCAGCAGAAGGGAATCGACAAACAATACAACCAGGTAGACATGGTTAACACTATGAATAGTCGCTTACCTTCTATCTATAACTTCAATGGTGTGCGAAGGGGAATCGCCGTTTGTGTGTGATTAATGCCAAACGACCTATGACCGCAAATGTGTCATGAAGATTGTGCACTGACAGTCCACGAGCAAACACTGGTAAAATACATAGCTCTACCATGTGTAAGCGGCTTGGAAGTCAAACCTGCTAGGCTACATTGTTTTTATTGAATTGGGTGAGGTGGAAACCTCCGCTTTATAAATATTCAATTGTAAATATGTGATGAACTAACTGCAAGGACACTCTGCAAATGCGCTTTTGAGTGTTGTAAAAGGTTTTGACCTACTGTTAATTATATTTTGCACTGAGAGTCATACTATGAAGAACAGCGAACTGCTTCAGGCAAGAAACAAACTACGCAAACCACAGTCGAATGAAGTTTTTTACTGAAGACTATTTTTTCCCCAAATTTCCACGATCCATTTCATAACAGGGAGGGACAGACTTTTGGAGAATGAATGCCTCTTCCTCCAGTTTTAAAGAATTTCGGAACTAAACTGCTGTTTCCCTTTCAGGAAGATATTCCCTTTACATATTTTCAAGACTTATTGTTCGAATGTTTCATGTATTCCTCTCATGGTGTGCTGGACATCGATGACGAGAGCTGCACAGATAATCGTCACAAGGATCCTATGTGGAGTCAAGAAATCACAACTTCGCCTGTATATTCAAGACGATGCTCCATTGAGAGACATATATATGTCTCCTGCCACTAACTGCATACATCACTCTTATTTTGTTATAAAAACTAATTGTCACAAGGCATTTCTCCCTTGCTGGCCTTTGTGTTGAGCTTTGAATCTGTAAATTCAAACCCACCACTTACAAACTACTGAAATCACATTTTACAGCTAGTCAAACGAAAAAGTGCAAAAAAATTCCATTGTCTGTTATGAAGCAGGAGATGAATAACATTTGCTGAAAAATAAATGTCACTTGAGGTTGAAGCGTTCACTTGTAGTGTTCCCTGGTTTTATACAAGACAAGATCACAGATTGTGGAGTGGTATAAAAAAGATTAGTCCAGGTTGAAAGAATTTTCTAGTCTCTTTCTATATAAAAAGAAAATTAATACAATATGTAATTAATATAAGCAGTGTCTTCACCATGTAAAGTATAAATACTCTTTACAATAACAAATTTATGTAAGAGAAATGTCATGCTTGAATATTCACATACTGCAACAAACTGATTGTTTATTATAGATCACTTTTTCTTTGTTTCATGTAATCTTGTTATAATGTGTATCGATGTATTTTTGTCAAATAACTCTGAATCCCAATATATCCTTACCCTTATCCTTTTAATGTCAATAGAAATTCAAAGAAAAAGAGAGAAAAGATTCGATGTTCAGAAAGACATTAATATAACACACAATAGCCACCAGCCAAAGATATAAATTAACAATGATCTTCTTCTTCTGTCGTGTATCAGGTATTGCTCACTCTGTGGCAGCTGCATTTGCTCCATCCATCTTTTTATTGGTCCTTCAATGTGGAAAATACCACCAAAAATGAAGTGGTAATCTAAACTACACCATTTGCAACAGATGAGATATTCGTTTTGCCTATTCTCTTCCACCTTTCCGTTTAAATTATTATTTTCAGTTCCTTTCTAATATCTACATTTCTCTTATAATCTAACTTTGTCTGTTTATAAATTTAGTAAATCGATAAAGAAAAAACTTAACTAAGACAGAATTGCTAGAATGGTGCCAGACAGGCTTATTTAGTAAAAATTTCTCCCAACATTGGTAGAAGATGTAACATCACTTGAGTCAAATCTGGGAAGCTTATGATAGTCATAATCTCTGCGGTGCCAATCATAATAACTCATGAAAGCTTCATGGGCAGGTATTGAATCTCTGACAAACTTCTTTCATCCCTAGCTCCATTATGGAAAATATTATAGTAAAAGATCTTACTCATCTTGGACAGTGACCTAGATGAGTTAATTAACATTCTTGTTATTTCATTGACCCAATTCAACTGACAGTAATACAGACCCATTTTTCTCTGCTTCATGTGTACTTTGTAAGTACTAGTGTGGTGTAAAAGTTGTGTGTCTAGCTGACGTAAAACCAATTGAGTCATTGAAATCTCATCCTTTATTTTTTAATTTGGTTACATTCACAAACTTATGTCTTTATTAAAGATTTTTCAAAGTCCATTTAAATTTTAATTTACAATATAATCATTTATTTATTTATTTATTGTGTAATTATTTGCTTTCATTAGACTTACTCTGTTTATATTATAGCCTGTATTTTTAACTTGTTCCTTTTGAAGTTGTGAAATTTTTTGATTGATTACAATGTTATATCTCAGAATAATAATAGAAAAACGATGATAATAATAATAATAATCATTAAGTAATGTAGAAAAGGATACACACACAATTTTATGTATTGGACGAGCACATTCTTTAACACAACACTCGCATTCACATTTTCCACAACACTAGATGCACTCACTGGCACTCTGTTATTCACGTTGACACTCCTATGGTGATGCTATGCAGGATGGAAGGGAGTTTGTAATTTCTTTACCCTCACAAATTTTTGTTTTTCATGTCAGGAAATGGTATTAGCAACACTGTCTATTATTATTCATCATTTGTTATTTACTATAAGTTCATATACTGGTTGGCAAGTACTATTGGTTCTGTCACAGTTAAAAACTATGTATTTGGATGTTCCCTTATGACCATACTGACAAACATCATTGTCCTTCCTGTTAAATGTGATAAGATAAACTGGTTATAGGCTATATCCCATTAGGTATTGTACCATGCCCTGACTGGGGCTTACATGGTCAAGCTCTCGAATTTCTCAATTTCACGCAAATAGTTAGTAAACTCTTTGACCGTTTTCACTGTTGCCCCAGTTTTGTGCCATGTACCCACTTTCCAGTTCAGGATTTAGAGCTTGGACCTAATGTTTGTTTAACTTTCGTCAGTGCCCCTTACACAACCAATTGGAGGCTGCACAATAACTTACCGTAATGTCTATTAGTTAAGTTCTGAGGATTACTAATAAAGCATCAGTTAGTGTGGTGCCAAGGTCCCTATGACTCTTATGAGCCCACCTCACTATGCACGTCACAGGGTGATTTTCTTGTGCAGCTTCCACTGAAGTCTGTCTGCACAGATACTTGCTGCAGAGCCTATAACACATGTGAAAATGGCATCATGTTAGGCTCTAACTGTGCACCAGTGGTTTGTAGTTTGATGGTGATTCACAGGCAATTTTGTGCATAATTTTGCTTGCTTTGTCTGAATGTGTTGTGTGAAGTTACGCTTTTCGTCTAGTTGGACTCCAGATGGTGATAGAGATACTTTCTGATTTTACTGTAGAGTTTCTATGTAATGGCAGTTGATCTTTAAGGATATATATGTGCTTTTCTGTAGGAATATGATTGATTTGTTGTTTATGCACTATCGCTGCATCTGGGGGAGGACCCCACTCACCATCTCTTCAAACTCAGTCAAAGTTCCCCGATACCACAATCAAGACATCGTCGGCATATGGCAGCACACCACCGACTTCGTCGTCTTCTTCCAAAAGGCACAAGAGTGGTTCGACTGCCAAATCCCAAAACACTGGTCCACAAGTCGACCCCTTTGGGCATTCTTTGGTACTTCCTTTTATTACTTTTTGTGTGTCAGCTGATTATTCCACAACTCTATCCTTATAATAATCTATAAAGCCGTAGCGTATACACTGATGAACCTGCAGTCCAAGCATTCGTGTAAAGAACACAGACCATGATAAATTATCAGTGTTCCCATGACGCCAATTAATATTGCTATTCCGCATATTTTATTACTTATATATACTATTTCGATCGCCTTGTGAAATGTCTCAGAATTAGAGATACTACTTCCCTGTGAAATGCGTTAGCAGTCCAGTAGCATATGGTATCATTATTCATTGTAAAATACTATAACAATAATTTTGTAACCATGTTTGGAGTGAAAAACGAATCAGGAAATGAGAAACAAAGTGCAAATCAGTTGTGTGTAATTCACAGCGGTGATAGTGGCAGGCGAGTCCGCATGTCATTTTGTAATACACCTGCTTCCACTACTTATGAGCCTCATGAGCAAATATTTTTCAATTACTTTAGTGGTTAAAATGAAATACAAAATCATGTTGGAGATTGGTGTACATTATTTCTGTTTAAGAAAGATAGTTATTAAATGAATTTTCCTTTTACAGAAAAGCCTGTAGCTAAACTAAAGAAATTTTTGGAGAAAGGAAAAGCAGCTGTATGAAAATCAAAAGCTTATATGACAAGCAAAAAAGATAAAGCTTAAATGACGAAGGAATATGTTGAGAGCTATACACAGGAAACGAACTTGAAAACGGTATTAAAAACTTATGAGGAAGTAGTTGAAGATATAGGGTATGAGATACTGCGAGAATAATTTGACAGAGCACAGAAAAACCTATGTCAAAACAGGGCACCTGGATAGAAAACATTCCCTCAGAATTATTGAGATCCTTGGAACAACATACCATTTCAAAGCTGCTCCACGTACCATACAAGATTTGTGAAACAGGCGGAATGCCCTCAGACTTCAAGAAGAATGTACTAATTCCTGTTCTGGAAAAGGCAAATACTGAGAGGTGTGAATGTTGCCAAACCATCAGTTTAATAACTTGTGTTGCAAACTACTGACAAGAAGTATTTACTATAAAATGGAAAAACTGGTGGAAGACGACCTTGGGGAAGATCATTTTGTGTTCCAGAGAAATGTTGGGTCACTCATCCTTCGTCACTGTGTCTACTGCTGGCGTCCTACGAGTTATTTTAATAGCTAAGTTGCAGAAACGCAAGCCTACGTTTATAGCATTTGTACATTTAGAGAAATCTTTCACACTGTTGACTGAAATACACTGTTTGGAGTTCTGAAGGAAGGAGGGATAAGACTCAGGTAGCAAAAGATTGCTTATGACTTGTACAGAAAAGAGACTGCAGTTATTGGAGTCAATAGACATCAAAGGGGAGCATTAGTTGAGAAGGAAATGAGACAGCGATTGGAGCGAAGCCCCTATGTTATTCAATATGCCCAATGAGCAAGATTTGAGGGAAACCAAAGAGAACTTTGGAAAGGGGATTGTAGTTCAGCGAAAAGAAATAAAGATGTATGGTTTGCAGATAACATTGTAATTCCAGAGACAGTAGAGCACTTGAAAGATCAGTTGAACGAGGTGGATTTGTGTAAAATAAGAAAATGGAATGGAGCCGAATTAAATCAGGCGATACTGAGGGAATTAGGTTAGGAAATGAGACACTAAAAGTAGAAGATCAGATTTGCTACTTAGACAGCAAAATAACCGACGATGGTCAAGGTAGAGAGGGTATACGACACAGACTGGCAATAACAAGAAAAGAGCTTCTGAACTAAAGAAATTTGTTATTAATGTCGAATATAAATTTAAGTATTAGGAAGTATTTTCTGGAAGTATTTATCTTGCTTGAGTGCAGTCTTGTACAGAAGTGAAATGTGCACTGTTAATACTTCTAGTAAGAAGGAAATAGAAGAATTTGAAGTACTTTGCTACAGAGGAATTCTGAAGATTTGATAGGTAAATGGGATAACTAATGAGGTGGTATTGATTCGAACTGGAGAGAAAAGAAATTTGTTGATATAACACCTAGTGAGTCATCAGGAAATCCTCAATTTGGAAACTGAAGCGTGGGGCATAAAAATTGTAGGAGAAGACCAAGGCTTGGCTGCACTAAAGTGTAAGGTGATCATGTCATTTCGATTTTTGTATGTTATCGATGTGCATGTCAGAGAGAGAACAAGTTATGTTACTGTTAAACAATTAATGGTCATGTTATGTCACGGTCTTTGTCTCTGCACAGTCTGATACATTCTGAGTTGGACTATGGTAGACGATGGACATATTTTAGTAGTGTTGTGTTGGGTTGTGATGGTACCTGTTAGCTGAAGAAATATTTATTGTAAAGGACGGCAAGGATGAATATAATGTATACACCAAAACGTGAAAGAAATAGAAACTTTGAAAAATATTATCATTTTTGGAAGAGAAGAAGCTTGAAAAATCTTATTACTTCCGTCTTAATACAGATAATGATATATTGTAAATGTAACAAATTGTACCTAATTGACCAGTCACCACAAATGATTGAGACTTGCCAGGGCAGCAGAAATATTTATACTCATTATTTACTGAAATATTCTCTGTCAAATGTTGGCTTACTTCACTGATACAAGCTGCAACTGAATTTTATAAAGACCTCTTCGGCACGAAAAGATTGATCTATAGCCTGCTTCAAGCAGATACTACTACATGTTTACTGGTTCTGTATATGTGGGGTGTCAATCGAGAACTTCGCTTAGTCTCAATGAGTCTGCTTCCATGTAACTTTCCACAACAGTGACAGTATTGCAATGGGCTACAGAAAGTTTTGTCATTTGCGACAAGGACACTCTTCCACCTACTTTCATCATGCAAATTACTACTAACATATGTCACTATGCTTAAAAATATATACCTTGTGTGATAAAGACACTCTAACCTACTTCCTGTGTGCTACAAAAACAGTGTACATCACCAATACCACATCAGTTCAAAATGTGACATACTAACTTTCAAAATAGCCCTATTCAGAACATTTGCATTGTCATAATGAAACACGATAATTTAACTGTGGTGAATTCTATTGATTGCTTCACTTATATATTCTTGAATTTTGTAAATATTTTTTTTACTTGTAGTTCTGTAATTCATATTCCTGAAAAGCTATTTTTCGGTTTGTAACATGGTTTGTATGTTCCTATCCTTTCTGTTTAGAATTTTACTCGCATCCCATCCCTACCTGAAATAACTCTCATACAAAATTATACTTGGAAGGTGTGTAAGATAGTCATGTCATTTTGATTTTTGTATGTTATCGATGTGCACATCAGAGAGAGAGCAAGTTATGTTACTGTTAAACAATCTTTGGTCTTGTTGTGAGACTGTTTCTGCCTGTGTTCAGTCTGATACTTTCTTAGTTGAATGAGGTTGGTAGGTGTTGAGACATATTTTAGTAGTGCTGTGTTGAGTTCTGATTTTATCTGTTAGCTGAGGAAAGATTTATTGTAAAGGACAACAAGGATGAATATGATGATGCATTTAAAGGTGAAAGTAATGTAAATTCTGAATAATGTTATTATTTTTTGAAGAGAAGAAGTTGGAGCTAAGATTTCAGCAATGCACACCTAATTTGTAGAAATTATTATTGGCAGCTAGTTGACTTTGTTCAGTTGCCCAGAGCTGAGAGAAAGACCACCCTACTTCCATGAATCTTGCATTAAGATATCAGCTGATTAAGCTATTTGATTTTTGTAGAAATTTTCTGTTAATACTGTACTATTTTTCAAATCATTGCCCGGTTTGTTAAGCATATTATTATCCAGACCAATGTTAGTGTATGAAGATCACGCGAAGTTTCACTTTGTCTCTTTGGATACATACTTCATTCAGGAATCGTGGTCTTGGAATATCATTTCATAGGAATAGTTTCACTCCCCATCCACCTGTTTATCATTAAGCATTACCACATTGCATCATGTGGTATGCAACAATTTGAATATAGTTTGGACATTTTATTTAGAAATAGAAATCTAGCATGGTCTCTGCCTGCTTGCTCTTTGCTGTTGTGTTTTCGAGAAATCTGCAACTGTGTTGTCAATATGCGAGGTAAGTGGAAATTTTTATTAGGGCCAGATAGTTGTTTTACTTCAGTTGCGCATTTAATATAAAGAAAATTGTATTCAGACTAGTTACAGTACAGTTCAAATTAGGTTCTGTTTAGTCAAAGGTTAGCATACGAGTTTAAGTTGGTTAACAGTTTGCGGGCACATAGTTTGGTAATGGTAAAGTTGGGCTAAAATTTCGTACAGAAACTAAAAATATAACTAATAGTGTGGATGTTACATAAGTAGGTTCAGATGGATGTAAGCTGCTGTAGTCATGCAAATATGAAGAGGTGTGCACTGGAGAAGACTAGTATACAGTCTGTGGACATGAGAAAGTACGGAAAATTATTAGGGGAAGGTCGCTATCCATAGGCTGTTTCCTTTGACAGGGTTATTCGATTTCTATGTGGACATTGACAACAGATGCACATTGCTGTGCATCAAGTGTACCCGTGCTGCCAAAGATTCGCCCTCTCACTTTAGCCGAGCGTTGTTCCACGAAAACTCAAAGCAACAGTGAAAGAAATTAGGATTTGATGTTATTATAATTGACAAGTATTAGTGATTGAAACGTCTTATCGTACTGATATGGTAATAGTGATTAAATTTCTGCAATCATTGTAAATTACAAGCAATTTACAGCATTTTGCCATATTCTCAATATAAAGTTATGTGCTGTGGATGGAGGCTAGGTGCTGTTAAGCGCTGCAGTATGAGTTGCCTCGAATGAGTCACTACCAATTTCGTCTAAATATAGGCGCAAGTAGGTCACTACGAATAGAATTTAAGTGATAGTTTTCATTATTTGTTTTCTAATAGCATGTACGTGTTTTTATAATCAGTCAAATTTGGATCTTTTTATCTTCGGAGGCGACATTTGTACTTTTAACCACCTTGGTTTCGAACACATGTTGTCCGGTTTCAGGTGACAGAAAAAGCTCACAAAATAAACAAAAATGTAAAATGTATCCATGCTTATTTAGATGTGTATTGTATTTAACAGCTATTAAACTGTTGCCCATTCACAGGAAACCAGTAGGCTTCATTGTGTCACTGATGTATGTTTTCATTTCTCAAATATTTTTAAGGTGAACATTTATGACCTCTATGTCTACTGTATAGGAACGTAAAAAGGTAAGATTCAAGCTACACTGAAAATAAAATACTTATATGAAAGAAGACGAAGTAAATATTCCTGAATTCCAATCAAGAACAACTGCTAAGATGAGAAACATAAAAGTAGATATCCTCGGAGTAACGAAGCAGCTTAAATCACTTAATAAAGGCAAGCCCTCCGGTCCAGATTGTATACCAGTCAAGTTCCTCTTAGAGTATGATGATAAAATAGCTCCATATTTAGCAATTATATACAACCACTTGTTCACAGAAAGATCCGTACCTAAAGACTGAAAAATTTCTCAAGTCACACCAATACCCAAAAAGGAAAGTAGGAGTAATCCGCTGAATTACAGGCTTATATCACTAACGTCGATTTGCAGTCGGGTTTTGGAACATATACTGTATTCGAACATTATGAAGTACCTCGAAGAAAACGATTTATTGACACTTAGTCAGCACGGATTCAGAAAATATCCTTCTTGTGAAACACAACTAGCTCTTGATACTCATGAAGTAATAAGTGCTATCGACAGGGGATGTCATATTGATTCCATATTTTTAGGTTTCCAGCAGGCTTTCGATACCGTTCCTCACAAACATCTTCTAACCAAACTGCGTGCCTATGGAGTATCGCCTCAGTTGTGTGACTGGATTCGTGGTTTCCTGTCAGAAAGGTCACAGTTCGTAGTAACAGACGGAAAGTCACAGAGTAAAACAGAAGTAATATCCGGCGTTCCCCAAGGAAGTGTTATAAGCCCTCTATTGTTCCTGATCTATATTAACGACATAGGAGACAATCTGAGTAGCCGTCTTAGATTGTTTGCATTACCGTCTTGTAAAGTCATCAGATGATCGAAACGGCTTGCAAAATGATTTAGATAAGATATCTGTATGGTGCGAAAAGTGGCAATTGATCCTGAATAAAGAAAAGTGTGAAGTTATTCACATGAGTACTAAAAGAAATCAGCTAAATTTCGATTACACGATAAGTCACACAAATCTGAAGGCTGTAAATTCAACTAAATACTTAGGGATTACAATTACAAATAACCTAAACTGGAACGATCATAAATGTGGGTACAGCGATTCATTGGCGGAACACTTAGAAGGTGTAAGAGGTCTACTAAAGAGACTGCTTACATCACGCATGTCTGTCCTATTCTGGAGTATTACTGTGCGGTGTGGGATCCGCATCAGGTGGGACTGACGGATGACATCGAAAAAGTACAAAGAAGTGCAGCTCGTTTTCTATTATCGCGAAATAGGGAAGACTGTGTCACAGACAAGATACATGAATTGGAGTGGCAATCACTAAAAGAAAGGCGTTTTTCATTGCGACGGGATCTTCTCATGAAATTTCAATCACCAGTTTTCTCCTCTGATTGCGAAAACATTCTGTTAGCACCCACCTACATAGGGAGAAATGATCATCACGATAAAATAAGAGAAATCAGGGATTGCACAGAAAAATTTAAGTGCTCGCTTTTCCCACGTGCCGTTCTAGAGTGGAACGGTAGACAGCTTGAAGGTGGTTCATTGAACCCTCTGCCAGGCACTTTATTGTGAATAGCAGAGTAATCACGTACATGTAGATAGATGTAGAACGTGCGGTATCTGCTCTTTCGGACACGTTTGAAAGAAGACACCACGCAGTATTCGCAGCATTTATATATTACGTGTAAATTGAAGGTAGAGAGGAGAACAAAGGAAAGGAAAGGAAAGGGGAGGGATCACTGCTGTCAGTTGCACTGGACATTACGCGAAATCGGCCGCGACGAGTGAAAATGTGTACCCAATCTGGGATCTTCTGCTCCATGTGCATGTCCGATAACAACTGCGCCATCCAGAAGAGTTTCATCGCAACTGCACGCCTCATGGCCAATCCACACTCCCATCGAGCGCGACATATCCGCAGTCCGTGTCCATTTCCTCCATAATCGCTCTGCCGAGATTCCCACAGGATGTCGGACGAATTTGTGCATTCGCACTGAAGGTGGATTCATTGCACAGCTATACCTATCAAATTATATGAATGTGTGGTGTCTGTTCTTTTGTTCTCCTCTTCACCTTCAATTGACATATAATAAAATATTTATTACAATATGCGAGGATTTTATTACACATTATCTTTAGGTGGCCCATTGACTGCAACCTTTCCGTAACTAGTTGAGAATTATCAAGAACGGAACTGTTCATATTACTGAAAATTGTCTAATGCCAGACTTCTCGGAAGTCTGCTGCTCATAATTATTTGAGTATCAGAAGGGTATACCAAAATGGTTCAAACGGCTCTGAGCACTATGGGACTCAACTGCTGTGGTCATAAGTCCCATAGAACTTAGAACTACTTAAACCTAACTAACCTAAGGACATCACACACATCCATGCCCGAGGCAGGATTCGAACCTGCGACCGTAGCGGTCGTGCGGTTCCAGACTGTAGCGCCTTTAACTGCGCGGCCACTCTGGCCGGCAGGGTATACCAAAATGGATTAGTGCACCGGTATAAATAAACTTCTTTACTGTAAATCGTTTCTCGTTGTATTCCTAACTGCGTAGCTGTTGCCGGCCAGAGTGGCCAAGCAGTTCTAGGAGGCGCTACAGTCTGGAACTACGCGACCACTACGGTCGCAGGTTCGAAAACCTGCCTCGGGCATGGATGTGTGTGGTGTCCTTAGGTTAGTTACGTTTAAGTAGTTCTAAGTTCTAGGGGACTGATGACCTTAAAAGTTAAGTCCCATTGTGCTCAGAGCCATTTGAACCATTTTTTGCGTAGCTGTTTGAAACTAATTTTAAATTTGAAATTAATATAAATTCTTGAAGGTGGTTCACTGCGGTTACTCTTTGGGAACACGCTACCAAACTGCCAAAATCACTCAGATGTTTACCGCTGTCGACTATTGTCACCGCTACTAATTTGTCATTGTAGCTAGCCGTTTGTCTTTCAGTTACTCATCGTTGTCTCAGCTGTCTGTCCCCCGATCACCACCGAATTCTTCATCATTGCCATTGCAAATCGCTACTTGCAACACGCCGCTATTACTATTGTGTTTGCTGTACAGCAAGTGTCTCACCACTCGCCGTTCAGGGCAACGAACTACGTTAGTGCTATCACAGACCCCCTTCATCATCGCCATTATTGCTCGTCATCGCCGTACCTCTCATCCTTAATGAGCTTTCCATGAAATACATGGAGCTCCGACTCCTCATCCTCATATTGCACATTTATTCTCCACATTACCCCTCCCACCAGCCTCCCCCCCCCCCCCCAGCATCATGCCCATCTCCTATTCCACCTAGGCTACAACCACGTAACCAGCAATAGAAGTAACCTGCAGTCATCATGAGAAATGACTGAACAGCACAAAATAGCAATCGTATCCGCCATTGATCGTGGTCGTCAAGCATCTGCTACAAAAAGTTTTGTTAATAACATCAAATATACTGACACTATACGACTTCCCCAAGAAAGCCTCGAGTAACACTTATTTCAAAACATTCGCTCTCTCTCTCTCTCTCTCTCTCTCTCTCTCTCTCCCTCTGTCTGTCTGTCTCTCCCTCTCTCTGACAAAAAAAAAATGGTTCTAAGCACTATGGGACTTAACATCTGAGGTCATCAGTCCCCTAGACTCACAACCTAGAACCGCTCAGCCTCTCTCTGACATACAGATACTTCACAGTCTAAGGTAAACGCACGATGCGCCACACATCAGTTTTTATGGCATAGAAGAATTCCATCAGGGGCTAACACTGAAGCAGATTTGCCAAAAATTCACGTGCGGTAGTTTCACCAGGCCATAACGAAAAACCACGATTGAGACTTGTAAATCCTACAGACGAAGCTTTCGCTCTCAAATACGTATAGGTCAATAAAAAAATGAAATTCCATCAATTAACAGACTTTCATACATTAAATATTTACTTAACAATATTATTCTTAAAATTTATAAGCCCAGGTGCAAATGGCACAGTGGGTTATGATATCGTATTGCTTAATACATCGTGGAACAGCAATAGTGACAAGAAAGTATCAGAAGTTTGTTGTAATTAGGGTACCAAAATATCTCGCTGTCAACACGAAAATGCACCACCAAATCAACACAGAGGATAGAATTCTCCCATTTCTCATATTTTGAAAGCTTAATTCGTTATGGATTATCCGTCGGTAAGCTGAAACATTTAACTGATCTGTAAGTGTTACCTATTGCTTAGTATTAGTGACTGTTGCTATGCCACTTGCACAGTGATAATGAATCAGTTTATTTTGGTTTCTATAGTCAGATGACAGCAGGTGTGCTTAGAAAAAATGTCAGTTCCTTCGCAAATACCGCACAGTGTATTAAGAGCTTAGCGTTACCCAAGCGCATTGTAAGAATACGATCACGATCTAACTTTCCAGCAATATTCACGGTTACCGGGGTACTCTTGGGATATCCGTGGTGGAAATGGGTTGATGGGAGGGAGGGAATGGGGAAGGAGAAATGTCCGCTGACTTCAAAGAAGTCACGCCTAAGACCGAAGCTCCACGAGCTTCCCTTCTTCATGCGTTGAGCTCAAAATGAAATTGACGTATTCTATACAAAAAACTAACACCTGTACAAAACAAATGCAGGCAAAGGGTAAGTGTCATAAGTGGTACTATCAATCATGATGACAATTATCTGAAAGTCAATATTCCCTGCAGTATCACTGAAGTCATGTGGAAAGATCGTGGGGTCTGTTAACTCTGATCGACTGCTTCTTCATTTAAAGCACTAAGATTGCAGCACGAAAGTTGAGTGTATCTTGTTTCAAATCATTCCAGCTGAGGAAAAATTCAGGCTTCCATTGGAAAAGTGAATACTATGGGTCAGAATCACGAACTCTAGCTAGTACACCAGTGAGACAGTGATAGGTGCTTGCTTCTAAATCCGTAACATCTACATCTACATCTACATCCATACTCCGCAAGCCACCTGACGGTGTGTGGCGGAGGGTAACTTCAGTACCTCTATCGGTTCTCCCTTCTATTCCAGTCTCGTATTGTTCGTGGAAAGAAGGATTGTCGGTATGCCTCTGTGTGGGCTCTAATCTCTCTGATTTTATCCTCATGGTCTCTTCGCGAGATATACGTAGGAGGGAGCAATATACTGCTTGACTCTTCGGTGAAGGTATGTTCTCGAAACTTTGACAAAAGCCCGTACCGAGCTACTGAGCGTCTCTCCTGCAGAGTCTTCCACTGGAGTTTATCTATCATCTCCGTAACGCTTTCGCGATTACTAAATGATCCTGTAACGAAGCGCGCTGCTCTCCGTTGGATCTTCTCTATGTCTTGTATCAACCCTATCTGGTACGGATCCCACACTGCTGAGCAGTATTCAAGCAGTGGGCGAACAAGCGTACTGTAACCTACTTCCTTTGTTTTCGGATTGCATTTCCTTAGGATTCTTCCAATGAATCTCAGTCTGGCATCTGCTTTACCGACAATCAACATTATATGATCATTCCATTTTAAATCACTCCTAATGCGTACTCCCAGATAATTTATGGTATTAACTGCTTCCAGTTGCTGACCTGCTATTTTGTAGCTAAATGATAGAGGTGGTAGAGGAAGACTTATATGCTTCTTTGTGGGATTTTCTTAGTCGGACGAACCTTGAAACATAAATTATATTTGGAGGGTGGTGGGCATAAAATAAAACTCGTGGATGCAGAAAACTTGGAAGACCATTTGATGAAAGATACAATAAGTTAAAAGACGAAAGTAGGAATCCTATATGTTTTTCCATATTATGTTGGATTAATGGGTGTGTGAAAGTCCATGGGGCTATGTGCACTAAGGTTATCGTACGCGTTCGCCTCTGAGAAAAAAATTAAAGACTGGAAAGACGAGAGAACAATCGTAAAAAAAAATCGTGACGTGACTGTCGACCGATGCCGTGTCATCCTTAGCTGTACATCATCGGAATAAGTATGCTGGTTCTTAAGGTCGTTTTACAGAACCAAATGTAATGAGGCAACGCATGACGTCATACTGGCAAATAGCGCTTACGTACTTCCATGAAATGTGCACAATAGCATTAAAATGCCCTGATAGCAGTTTTAATATTGTAACACTTGTGTTTTGGTTGCGTCGGATAAATTACATGCGTAGAATTTACTAAACACGTCCAACGCTGCAGCTGTGAACATGCTTCGGTTCTTTTCAGCGCAGTGAGAGGCGCTGATTCCGATTGTCCGACTCCTGTAAGAAGCTCAACGTGGCTGTCGGGTAAACACCCAGCGAAGGCAAGTTCGCTGTTCCTCCGACGTCAGGACTTCGCCACGTTACCAGCAGGAGCTGCAGATGTCGCAGGTGCAGGCGTATCCAGGCAGAGGGCGCCGTGCAGGCTCGTGTCGGCGACAAGGTGCAGCGACCTGTAGAAGTCCATACCAGTTAATAAGTAGTTCACGTTTACATACGGAAGAGCAGGACTATCAACAAAGACAGTAAACGACTAATGTTACCACACCAAAAACTATATCCATTCGTCCTAACAGCGTGTAACATCCCGCGGCCCACTGCAGCATATCCCGTTCACTTTCGATTATATTACATATTATTTATGTTATATAAGGCATTAGTGTCCAGACATTCGCGATACAATCAACTGTTGGACTAGATTGCGTGGGCACTTTTCTTCACGCTTATCGAATTTCATTAGATCAACTTCAGATATGTTCAATGAATGTCAAATTCGAGAGCTTTTTTCGTGGACGGGAGCATACAAAGTTTAATGTCGTGCTACACTTGACACATGTGGACGTGTAACCTAGTTTTTTTTAGTGTGTTCATTAGAAAACGGTTCGGAAAGATTCAAGGAAAGATTACTTTATGCTTCAAGTTGGAATACAAGGCAGACATAATCTTTTTGGGGTCGAAGTTCTGGCTCTGATTCCTTCCGCCACTGGTAAACTTGGACAGTACGCGATGTTACACCGGGGAAATCCTTCAGTTCCTTCTCAGGATAACTTCTGGAGCAATCGAAGAAAAGGCTCTTCAACCCGTCCATTATAACCGCCTTGCAAGTCATGTTACACTATGGAAACTAAGTATGCATTGCAGTGTACTGCATTCATGAACCTAGCTTGGATTTACCAAGCGGTTGCCATCGCTCAAAATCGCTATACGTCACACAGATGCATCTACATTTGCTTTAAACGCATACTCATCGTGTTTCCATTTTTTTTGTGTGTAACGAACTAATATAACAACAATACAATAATAAAAATAATATGAATGTCACACTATACCTCTCATTACAATGTTGCCATTGGAGGCGATCGACGGTATGACGGAATTTTTCGCCAGAAAAGACTCTGACGAAAACACTTCATGGTACTGATCAGCAGCCACCACTCGCAATTCTCGCCACCGACCTTAACTATCTGAATAATTTATCTCGTATACATTCTTTCAATCTCTTCAACATCTGCGGAGCTACACTCATGCTCTGCACGTGGCAGTACACACAACTAGCGCTAACAGCATAGGCACATAGGGACACACAAATGACAGAGGTCTGTAAGTCCACGATATTGGTGATAAGTTGAGAAAACCGTCCCGAAACACATGTGCTACAAAACGCCACTGTTTCATGCGCATGTACCCCGACATCAGTATGGGATATGATCACCATGGACACGTACACAGGCCGCAGAACGGGTTGGCATACTCTGGATCAGGTGGTCGAGCAGCTGCGGTGTTATAGCCTCCCATTCTTGCACCAGTGCCTGTCGGAGCTCCTGAAGTGTCCTAGGGGTTGGAAGACGTTCAGCGATACGTCGACCGAGAGCATCCTAGGCGTGCTCGATGGGGTTTAGGTCTGTAGAACAGGCAGGCCACTCCATTCGGCTGATATCTTCTGTTTCAAGGTACTCCTCCACGATGGAAGCTCGGTGAGGCCGTGCGTTATCATCCATCAAGAGGAAGGTGGGACCCACTGTACTCCTGAAAAGGCGGACATACTGGTGCAAAATGACGTCCCGATACACCTGACCTGGTACAGTTCCTCTGTCAAAGACATGCAGGGGTGTAGGTGCAGCAATCATAACCCCACCCCACACCATCAAACCACGACCTCCATACAGGTCCCTTTCAAGGACATTAAGGGGTTGGTATCTGGTTCCTGGTCCACGCCAGATGAAAACCCGGCGAGAATCACTGCTCAGACTATACCTGGACTCGTCCGTGAACATAACCTGGCACCACTGTTCCAATAACCATGTACTGTGTTCTTGACACCAGGCTTTACGGGCTCTCCTGTGACCAGGGATCAGTGGAATGCACCTTGCAGGTCTTCGGGCGAATAAACAATGTTTGTTCAGTCGTCTGTAGACTGTGTGTCTAGAGACAACTGTTCCAGTGGCTGTGGTAAGGTCCCGAGCAAGGCTACCTACAGTACTCCGTGGCCGTCTGCAGGCACTGATGGTGAGACGTCGATCTTCTTGTGGTATTTTACACTGTGGACGTCCCGTACTGTAGCGCCTGGACACGTTTCTTGTCTGCAGGAATCGTTGCCATAATCTTGAGATCACACTTTGTGGCACACGGAGGGCCCATGCTACGACCTGCTGTGTTTGACCAGCCTCCAGTCCCCCTAGTATTCTACCCCTCATAACGTCATCAATATGTGTTCTTTGAGCCATTATCAACACACAGTCACCATTAGCACGTCTGAAAACGTCTGCACACTTACTCGCTGCACTGTACTCTGACATGCACCAACACACCTCTGCGTATGTGGACTGCTGCCAGCGCCACCGTGCAATGACTGCAGGTCAAATGCACTGCATGGTCATATCCCGAGGTGATTTAAACCCGCAAACTACCCACCAGAGCGTTGTTTCACCAAGTATCAGCATCATCCTTAACTAATGAGCATGAGTGTAGTTGGCGTATGAACTTGTACTACTGTGGTGGGTGTCTGCTTTGTATGCAGGGTGTTACAAAAAGGTACGGCCAAACTTTAAGGAAACATTCCTCACACACAAATAAAGAAAAGATGTTATGTGGACATGTGTCCGGAAATGCTTAATTCTCATGTTAGAGCTCATTTTAGTTTCGTCAGTATGTACTGTATTTCCTCGATTCACCGCCAGTTGGCCCAATTGAAGGAAGGTAATGTTGAATTCGGAGCTTGTGTTGACATGCGACTTATTGCTCTACAGTACTAGCATCAAGGACATCAGTACGTAGCATCAACAGGTTAGTGTTCATCACGAACGTTTGCAGTCAGTGCAATGTTCACAAATGCGGAGTTGGCAGATGCCCATTTGATGTATGGATTAGCACGGGGCAATAGCCGTGGCGAGGTACGTTTGTATCGAGACAGATTTCCAGAACGAAGGTGTCCCGACAGGAAGACGTTCGAAGCAATTGATCGGCGTCTTAGGGAGCACGGAACATTCCAGCCTATGACTCGCGACTGGGGAAGATCTAGAACGACGAGGACACCTGCAATGGACGAGGCAATACTTCGTGCAGTTGACGATAACCCTAATGTGAGCGTCAGAGAAGTTGCTGCTGTACAAGGTAACGTTGAGCACGTCACTGTATGGAGAGTGCTACCGGAGAACCAGTTGTTTCCGTACCATGTACAGCGTGTGCAGGCACTATCAGCAGCTGATTGGCCTCCACGGGTACACTTCTGCGAATGGTTCATCCAACAATGTGTCAATCCTCATTTCAGTGCAAATGTTCTCTTTACGGATGAGGCTTCATTCCAACGTGATCAAATTGTAAATTTTCACAATCAACATGTGTGGGCTGACGAGAATGCGCACGCAATTGTGCAATCACATCAATAACACAGATTTTATGTGAACTTTTGGGCAGGCATTGTTGGTGATGTCTTGATTGGGCCCCATGTTCTTCCACCTACGCTGAATGGAGCACGTTATCATGATTTCATACCGGATACTCTACCTGTGCTGCTAGAACATGTGCCTTTACAAGTACGACACAACATGTGGTTCATGCACTATGGAGCTCCTGCACATTTCAGTCGAACTGTTCGTACGCTTCTCAACAACAGATTCGGTGACCGATGGATTGGTAGAGGCGGACCAATTCCATGGCCTCCACGCTCTCCTGACCTCAACCCTCTTGACTTTCATTTATGGGGGCATTTGAAAGCTCTTGTCTACGCAACCCCGGTACCAAATGTAGAGACTCTTTGTGCTTGTATTGTGGACGGCTGTGATACAATACGCCATTCTCCAGGGCTGCATCAGGAATTCCATGCGACGGAGGGTGGATGCATGTATCCTCGCTAACGGAGGACATTTTGAACATTTCCTGTAAAAATGTGTTTGAAATCACGCTGGTACGTTCTGTTGCTGTGTGTTTCCATTCCATGATTAATGTGATTTGAAGAGAAGTAATAAAATGACCTCTAACATGGAACGTAAACGTTTCTGGACACATGTCCACATAACATATTTTCTTTCTTTGTGTGTGAGGAATGTTTCCTCAAAGTTTGGCCGTACCTTTTTGTAACACCCTGTACATCCGTATTACGAAAATGCGTTCACTTTGCTGCTCATAGTAGCTTACCGACCTACTACGTGTTTTCTTATTCATTATTAGACTACTTCGGCATTACCTCTATTGGATTTTTTATTTATAATCATTAAAGCACGTATAATGTTGTTCTTTTACAGACTGTTCACAACCTCCGTCGACACATTTCACATAATACTCGCATTCACATACTTACGGGATGCACACGAAATAAAGGTCGTTGCCGTGTTTGCTTACCGCAGGACGCTGTTCCAGAAGAGAGGCCTCGCGGGGAAAACCACACGGCTCTGGCGGCGGCGCAGTGCTGCCACCATCTCTGACGCAACCTGTTCGTCACTCAGCTCGGGAATTCTGGAACACAGTAAACACTTTTGGTAAGGAAGTTCTCCGAAACATGTATAGGTCCCAAAACAAGAAAAAGTTGTGCTTGCTCAAGGCAAACCACATTTCCTTATTACACAGCAACCATTTGTTTGTTGGCACTGACTTCCGAAGATACAAAGCGTTCACGAACTCTAATTGCCTGACTGCAGCTCACCGGTTTGGAACGGGGCTCAGGACGTCAGTGCAACGCCTGTGTTCCCGATGAAAAGCTCATTGCCACCGCTTTACTCCTGGACCAGGTTCCAGTGCTGTAAATTCTAACCACCATAACGTTTCAAGCAAGATGCTTATACTCCACCAGGAGAGTCACCACGGGGCAGCAGTTTAACGACATTTGTCAGAGAAGAGAATGTGAGGTATAGTGATATGAAAACACCTTATTGGAGTTTTACCTAGATAGTGATTATACAGAGACTTTGCAGAGACGTTGGAGCACGTGTCGAAGTCTCTATAGTGGTCCGCCCCAGCCCCTATACAAAGAGAGAGGGTAAAACTGCTGTTCCAATCACAGATTCGGATTGCATATACAATTACGACTTTAATGGCAGTAGGCACGGGGCTGCACACCAATATAAGAATATAATTCGTTCAGTTGTACGTTAAAAGTAATTTTCTCAAGACATATGTATCCACAGATGGCTTGACCGAGTATAGGACTTTAAATAGTGGGGATGGAGAAATTTCTGAGTTCACCAATCATTTAATTCATAAATTCATCAAAACGGCACAGACCTGCAGAGGATACAATGGCCGTT